>NW_025055774.1:0-7079 GCF_019279795.1 Protopterus annectens
GGACATGTGTAGTGCAGGACAGACTGAGCATGTGGGAGAGTGTTGGTAGACTTCTAAGACCGTTTGCGCTAGTGTGCGCGCGTGTAGGGCAGACTGAGCATATGGGAGCGTGTTGGCAGACTTCTAAGACTGTTTGCGCTGGTGTGTGCACGTTTTAATCCGAATAAGCAGATTCTGTACTGTGTAAGCATGTGTGCACGCGTGTAAGCCTCTGTGAGTGTGTTTCTGCTGGTATGCACGCTGCTCCCCCCTGAGGAAACAGAAAGGAAAAAGGAAGCAACAGAATTAGTAGGAAGCTAGCAGGGAATACTGCTGGAGCTAGCAGGTGAAAACAATTAGAAGCAGGTAATTACACAGGCAGAATAGTAGCTCAGCCAAGCACTTAAAACTCTGCAAACAGCAGTGCAGGATGTTTCTCTCAAAAGACACTGCAAGACAGGAGTAAGCTATTAGAAGTGAAAACTGAAAAAGCTGAACTCAGAGCAGAAATGCTAGGGGCTGCCATAGCTGTCATAAGGAGACATAGGCGACTTGCTGAGGGTGGTGACAATGCAGATGGTGCCAGACAATCCACAGTGAGGAGACGGAGAAGAGTGTACAGGCCCAGGGTCACCTACCATGGGCTACATGAGCTGGAGATAGTAGAGCACTATAGAGTGGACAGAGACCTCCTGCAGCAAATTGTCGAGCTGTGCAGGCCACGCCTCACACACAGAACCAACAGAGGGGAACCCATCCCAGTGGAAACCAAGGTATGTGTTGGCCTAAGAATACTATCAACAGGTACCTTCCAGAGACCAACTGGTGATATGATGGGGATATCACAGGCATCATCCTCCAGGGTACTGCACCAGTTCCTGGATGCCATGTCAGCACATGTCGGTGATCATGTATATTTCCCCAATGCCTGTGAGGTATTGGCCAGCAATATGCGTCTCTTCCAGCAAATAGCGGAATACCCTGAGGTAGTGGGTGCAATAGACTGCACTCACATACGCATCAAAGCACCAGCCGGTGAGTGGGGTAGGGCCTACATTAACTGCAAGGGCTTCCCCTCCATCAACTGCCAGGTCGTGTGTGATGCCCAGGGCATAATAATGAATGTGTGTGCTGGCTGCCCTGGAAGCTACCATGATGCCCATATCTGGCATTTGGCCAGCTGTACCAGACATTTGCCAATGGGGACATCCACACGGACTCCTAGTGGGGATGCAGGTTATGCACTGGAGCGTGGCTGATGACACCCATCAGAAACGCACACATCTGAACAGGAACGCCATAATGAGGCACCGCCAAACACGTAATGTAATAGAGCGTGTGTTTGGGCTGCTCAAGTCACGGTTCCGGTGTCTGGACACATCTGGTGGAGCCTTGCAGTACTCACCAACTACATGTACCCAAATTGTCATGGTATGTGCTATGCTACATAATATGATCTTGTGAAAACAGCTGCAGCAGGACCAGCATAGGGCCGGGCCAAACAGCCCCCCACCATTGCCAAGGCCATCACAGGCAGTGCGTGACTCGGAGGAGGAACAACCTCAGCCTGCCCCAGTAGGCAGAAGGAGGCGTGCCCAGTATGCCCTGGCCTTGGCAAAGAGGCAACGCATAGCACATACACTGGCTCAGTAGGAACCCTGGGAATGATACCCCTCTCTGACTCACTCATATAATAACATGGATGCCTAAAATGACATAACCTACTCTCAAACATGTACAGGGAGTGTAATATGTGCATCCGACAGAGGCAGCCCTGCAGCTCACCTGAGGCATGAATGCCATGTGTTAAGTAATGTAACACCATGTACTATATGCACTTGAGGGACCCTGAGCTAACATCCTACCCTCCCGCAAGCATGATGCCACAATATGACGATGGTATGATCGTTGCAATAATTGGCTGGTATTTGCAGTTAGTCAAGGGATCAATGGTACTTGGCCTGGATGGCATGCTGAGCGACATGATGCTCCACCTGCTGGGGGTGGCGTCACCTATCAGTCTAGGCCTCTGTGGATGCTGGCGAGGCTGTCATTACCCTGGCGATGCCCTGAATAGAGTGAGCAAAACACAAAACCCACTCCATGGGTACCACAAGGGATAGAGCCTAGATAATGCTACCCAATGAAGTCTAAACAGCAAGATCATTTGATGTAAACTCACAGTATGGAGAATGTTGATATCTGTCCTGTAACAGAAAACTGGGTCAAGGCTCACAACAGCACCCAAACACTACCAGGTTACACCACATATTCTGCTGTACAGCCTCAAAACATGGAACAAGCTTCAAAGGGAGGGTGACTAGCAATAATTGTCAAGGATAACCACACCCCCATGTTGGTACCACAACAAGAAGCAGCATGGACTAGCCATGGTCAAGTAACAGTGGCTAGAACTGCTTCAGTTATAATACTACTATGAACTACCATCCTAACACCAGGAACTACCCTGGCCTATGTTGGAGAACCACATGAATATATCAAGCCCCCCAACACATTATATTGGTTGACTAATGCAGACATAGTTGGGAGCATACTAGCTCAACACCAGCAGGAGAAAAGCTCCTAGAATCCATAAACCAAATGCCCAGAACAACACACTCCCGCAAGAGGGTAAGCATATGAATCTCTGTCTGGCAACATGGGCTGGATGGCAAGATGAGAAGTGTATCCTTCATTGGTAAGACCAGACTAGCGGTAATCACACTGGATATACACATCGACCCCAGTCCTGGCCGGAATACCACAGTGAAAAACATGTGTAAGCATAGGTTGCACCTCAAACCGATGTGGAATCCGAAGGCCCTGTGCAAGTGGAATATGGGACACCACCATAGACATGTTATACAGGCATTCCATGAACACAGCCAGGAATGCTTGGGTATGCAATCACAAATAACAACAGACACAATGCCATACACGCAGTCATGGCATGCTGGACTCCAACCATTACCAAGCCATGCAAGAGAATGAGAAGCTACTACATGATGAAACAAACATAAAAGGGAAGTAATCACTGATCAGTAGTATGGCAAAATGTGTCCACATACAATCCACTAAGGCCAGCTAGCAGTAGAATCTGTGAATCTGAGGCAATGTTACACCTGCCCCAGAGTACACAGACAACCTCAGCTCCCCAAAATACAAATATATGTGAGAGATGCAACCATTTATCCAAACGGAGGCTGGGCTCTCAACTCAGTACTGTAAAACTAGTCGAGGAGGAAAGGTAACTACACACCTGACTGATTATGGGCCATCCCAACTACCGACCAAACACATAAACACAGAAAAACTTGTTCCCAGGGCCCTAATGTCAAACACCACCCAACAGGGCCTCCAAAGCGGACGCCCCCAAGCAACACAACCTCCAAACATAGCACATGCAACACATAGTACACAAAGCTGGTGTGCCAAACAGTCTGAGCCAAGAGGATAAACAACATGCACCTGATACAGTTGTAATAGGTGACTCTATAGGCAGACCGCTGCTGTCCCCTCACCAGACTGAACAAAGGAAAAGTACAGTAAGCTGCCTGTAGGCTGCTACAATATACTTATAACACAAATGCAGGTCTCCCCAAAGCAAGTAGAAATATGCGGTCATTGTCCATGCTGGTGTGAATGACTGAGATGTACCTCTGGACTACATGAAAGAGACATGGATGAGCCCTCTGGTATGTACTCCAGGCCGGCATGACACTGCCCATTTGCAGCATCAACTCTCACCAAGAATGATGCCGGAGTACAAACACAAGAATGATCAGCTTTAACAGGTGGCACAATTACTGTCATTCCAAGAGGATCTAATGGCTGTCTGCTTGGGATGTCATGCATGACAAGCCATGCTGCTGTTCAGGGATGGCTTGCACCTGTTACCTGGGCGTCCTGGATATTGGATAAAGGCTTTGCCACCTCCATAGAGCCTTACGTAGGCAAGGCTGAAAAAGACTAACCACCACCTAGAAAACACCCATAAGTGTTAAGAAACATAAGGGTAATGCTGACCAATGCCAGACGTGTAAACCACAATATGCATGCTCCTGAGGCCCTCCCAGTATGAGCATTTAGAGTGTCTGTGCAGTGACAGAAACTACTGCAAAGCCTACTGACAGCACACCAGCACTACCAGGTTATACCTCATATCATGCGTTATGGCCCCAAAACCTGGACCAAAACATAAAAGGAGGGGGAGTATCCATATTCAGTGCAGACACCCATACGTCCAGGTAACTGACAATGCATGAAGCATTGGAGACCACCCATGTGGACCTAACCGTCGGTAAAACTGCTGTACAGTCTGTAGCATGCTACAGACCACACTCTCACACACAAGAACCCCACCTAGACGTCCTGAAGACACTGGACAGTATGAAGGTCCCACCAAATACCAAACAAGGTACTCACAAATTACCACATAGGTGGTAAACCATTATGTATGGAAGGAGTAATCAGGGACCTAGGGACACAAGTGTAACAGTAACCTGTTATGTGACACTCACATTGCCAATGTGGCTAGGAAGACTGCTCCATATTGGACAATCGTATTCCGGAAAGGACTTGAAGACTCCACGCCAACAGAGGTCATTGTGCCCTGGGTAATTGCTCCCTCTTATCAGACCCATATTAATCTAGTACAGCCTGCCTCATTTGGGATGTACCTTAATACCTGACACCTGCAGCAGTTGGGAAAGATCCTAAAGGTACTCTACCAAGAGGATGTTGGTCTCTAAATATATGTCATATGCTGCCTGACTGTAGACACCCCAGTTGAATGCAGTCACATTACTGCCTACACAGAGGCATTGTATGTCTGTTGCAAGCCATGTCCAACACAGGAGTAATGGACATGCTCCACCCCAGAAAACTCAAAGCCATTGGGAGCTGCGGGAGAGTGGGAGGATGCCCAACCCTCAACAAGGCCTGAGAAATAGGATGTGCTGGAGGGACAGATACAACCCAGAGGCTCCCACACCCTGAACAGAATCCCACCCATGTTAGATGAGCCCCTCACTGACACTCTTCAACAGGAATATCAAGTGGGATGGATGATCATAGATGTACACTGGGTCTCACTGTGTCAACAGCCCCAGACAGAGGCACAGTAAAGTAAATCCTAAATGGCCACAATATTCACATAGCAAGGGGCTACAAAGACACACACACTCTGGCTAGGGCTTACAAAATGCTCCTAGGGTGGGATAGCCTAGTATGAAATTTTAAGGAACCTATGAAGATACACATTGTACAGGACACTCAAGGATAATCCCAAGGCTTACTTCCAACTGATGGTAGGACCATGTTGGGAATTCACAGATATGCTGTGAATCACACAAATATTACAAACAAATACAATTAAACACAATACCAATATATTGCCAACATACAACCTGACAGGTGCAGTGCAAACCCCCAGAATGCAAAATATCTATCCCAGCAGACTGCTGGCCCCCTGACATTGCAGATGCTGAAGTAACAGCCAGCATCTGCAAAGCAAAACACACAGCAGCAATGGTATGAGATGGTGTCCTGGGCTGAGTCCAACATGGACTCCAAGAAGAATGGAATGCCAAATCACACTACAGCTCAATGTCAGCCTTACCACAGGATATGTACCCAAAGAGCAGTGTACAACAACAGTGGTCCTTCTCAACAAAGGTGTTGCCTGAATGGATACTGCAAACTACCACCCCAGAATCCTGACAAGCTTGGTATGCACAGCTATGGAAAGGATCAGCATGTACCGCAGACATAAAGATATTGGGGACCTACTGACAGTGGACCCTACCCAGTGTGGCTTTCTTAAGTGCAGTTCCTGCCCCTAAACATGTTTGACTCATTTGAAACAGTCATTAAGGTCATTGATGAGGGCAATGTGGTCCACACAGCGTAGCTGGACCTTGCAAATGCTTCCATACAATACCCTACGTGTTCATTATAGATATGCTCACCAGCTTAAATATAAACCCCTATGTCAGTAGAGGGGTTGCAAACCAGACCAAGGACAGAACTGACATGGTCAGACATGCTGCAGCCATGTCAGACTACAAACCAGATATAAGTGGCATCCCACAAGGCTTGGTCCTGGGACCTCCCTCGTTTGGTATATATGTCCCATAGGTACAGGCCAACATGGAAGGACTGTGTCTGAACATGTATGCAGAGGACTACAAACTGCCCACCATATCTGACCCTCCAGCTGACACAAGCATCCCACAGAAGGGCCAGAAAGATACAGACAACTGGTGGCATAGCCATGTCAGCAAGCTAATTGCAGAAAAGTGTATAGTCAACCCCCGTGGATATACAGTAAGTGCCCACCAATTACCACATAGGTGTTAACCCATTACGTACCTAACATGTAATGAGAGACCTGGGGACACAAGGTGATAGATATCCTGCATTGGACAAACATGTGGCTGTAGTGTTCAGAAACATACCATATACCCACCTAATCATGAAGGTTGTCAGATCTAGATAAGGGAGGTCATTGTGGCTCTGCAGTCATCCTTCATCAGAGTTACAATTGACTACAATAGCCCCTGTGGGATGTACCTCAGCAGACACCTCCATCAACTGTAAAGTCCCCAACAGTACCTCACCAGGAGTATCAAAGAGCTTGAACAGATGCCATGTGTTGCCTGATTAAACAAACTGCAGCTCCACACACTGCCATACTGCCCACCCAGAGGCAAGCTGTGCCTGATGTATAAAGCCATGTCCAAGCTGGAATCAATGAACATGCTGCACCTTGTACAATCTGAATGGCAGTGAGCTATGCACATGAGAGACCTGAACCCCAGCACTGACATACATAGGACAAGCTGTACTGCATGATCCATAACACAGAAGCCACCCCCACTCATGAGTAAACTCCCAGTACAGGTTATCCATAGAGTCACTCATCGATTCACATCAAGAGGAATCGTGATGAGTGGATGGGAGATGGTAGGTTTACCCTGGGTATCACTGTTATGTCACAGGTAGACGGAGGCACAGTATACTAACCATGACTATGTATGGCAAACTCCACTTACAATGTGTAAGGACAAACACACTCTCCGCACTTACAATGTTTTTGT
>NW_025055775.1:0-7709 GCF_019279795.1 Protopterus annectens
GCTAATTACATCATCAATCATACCTCACAGTCAGTGGCTATCATATTACACATTATCATTGATGTCTCACAATCAGGGCCTATGACATTACACATTATCATCATTCATGTCTCACAGTCAGTGTCTGTGATGCTACACACCATCATCAGTCAGTGTCTGTGATGCTACACACCATCATCACTTACATTTCAAAGTCAGTGCCTGTGATGTTACACACCATCATCATTCATGTCTTACTGTCAGTGCCTGCAATATTACACATCATCATTATTCACGTTTCACACTCAGTGCTTGTGATGTTGCACACCATCATCCATGTCTCACAGTCAGTGCATGCAATATTACACATCATCATTTATTTCTCAGAGTCAGCGCCTGTGATGTTACATACCATCATTATGTCTCACGGTCAGTGCCTGTGATGTTACACATCATCATCATTCATGTGTCACAGTCAGTGCCTGTGATGTTACACACTATCATTCATGTCTAACAGTCAGTGCCCATGATGTTACACACCATCAATCATATCTCACAGTCAGTGCCTGTGATATTGCACACCATCATCATTCCTGTGTCACAGTCTGTGCCTGTCATGTTACAAACCATCATTCATTCACAAAGTCAGTACCTGTGATGTTACAAACCATCATCATTCATGTGTCACAGTCAGTGCCTGTGATGTTATACATCATCATCCATGTCTCACAGTCAACACCTGTAATGTTACACACCATCATGTCTCACATTCAGTGGCTGTGATGTTATACACCATCACTCATGTTTCACAGTTAGTGTCTGAGAAGTTTATAGGTTCCTAGGTAGGTACTAGGCTGTCAGCTCTAGGGCCTATACAAGCCAAGCCAAAAAGGCACCCTGGATTTTGCCACCCAAGAAAATTATTTTCCTGTGCCACTGTCAAGCAGAGCCACAGAAGTGATCCTGAATTTATTTCCCATCCAATCATCAAGATTTTTCTTGAAGAGTACTAATGAGGAGCTGTTTGATATAGATCATATTTATTCCAGAGTATGGGAAGTCTCTGACAGGAATCTATCCCTCCAGCATGTTCTGTTTATTGTGACAAGTTTAGGTCTCTAGAGCATGTAGCTCAGGATTGGGACTTCTTTAATAGCATGTCCAACAGCTCTGGGTTTGACATGCTTGTATGTTACAGAGATCACTTCTAGTCATATCACAGAGTAAAGCTGGAGTTTTTTTGAGATGGTCTGCTTAGTGCATCTGTTTGAAGCTGGTAATCCTCTTTGTGAGGTATTTCTGTGGCCTTTCCAGTTGTTGCAGATGTCTTGTGAGGTGCATACCAAATGGGGTGTTGTACTCTATAATGGGTCTAATGAGTGATGAGTAGAGTGGAACAATGATCTTATTTTTCTGGATGAGAAACCTCTTGTGATGAGGTGTGCCACATAGAAGGATTTCTTGACTACTGTGGCAATGTGATTATCAAAGGAGAGACTACTGTCCACCTGTGTCCTAAACTCTCTTATAACACTTTCAATGCTAAGTATACTACTGCCTATGTTGTAGTTCATGGGTACAGAGTTTTTCTAAAGGGGATGACAATGCACTTTTTGGCATTGAGCTTGAGGCCATGGCTTTGACACCAGGCATCTGTCTCAGTGAGGCCCTTTTGTAGGATGTCCACATCGTTAGGAGTTTCGATTATGGCTCCTAGTTTGCAGTCATCTGTGAAACTCATTAGCCAAAGATCTTCTGTGTTAGCCTGTACTTCAGAGAAGTAGATACCAAACAGGAGATGACCCAGGACTGAACCCTGTGGTATTCCACTTGTCACTGGTCTGAAGTCGGATTTGAAGTCTGCTACTTTCACAGTGTGGGTTCTGTCAGTAGCAGGCCAGTTGGCAGCCAAATATCACGCGACGCAAGGTTACCATTTCAAGTTTTAGAGTAGGTTCCCATCCTATAATTCCAGACTGGGGGATGGTGTTGAAAGCCTTGGCAAGATCTAGATAGGCTGTATGAACCACCTTACCCTCGTTTACAGCTTTGTTGACTGCTTCAAAGAAGTCTATCAGGTTTAGGATACATGATCTGCCTTTTACAAACCCGAACTGGGTGGGGTCCAGAGTTTGGAGATTACCAATGTTTTGGTTTATAAGGTCCATCATGATACATTCCATGGCCTTGCATACCAGGCTCATCAGGCTAATGGGGTGGTAGTTCCCAGGGTCCATTGTGGCTCACCCTTATGGAGTGGGATAACCGTTGCTGTGTGCCATTCAGCAGGCACAAAGCCTGAGGTGAGGCTATGACTGAACATGGTACTTAGGTGGGGTGCCAGTTCGTTCTGTAGTTCATGTAGAATGCAGCCTGGGATGTTGTCTGGTCCCATGGATGCTGAGTTCTTAACCCCAGAGAATGTGGTTTTACCTGTGCAACTGATGATTACAGGAACTTTGCATTCTTCCAGTACAGATGTGCTCTTTAGAGGGGTGAGAGGGGGGTAAAGTTAGCACTGAACCTATCTGCCAGGATGTTGGCAATATCAGTTGGGTCTGTATATTTAATGCCATTGTGCTGTAACTAAAAGCAGATCTAGTGTGCCATTGAGATTCTTGACATAGCTATAGAGATGCTTTGTGGTTGTCTTTAGAATCAGTATTGATTTTGTTTTCATAACTAGCTTTGGAGGATTTTATCAGGGATGCGCTTAGATTCTTACTGAGGCTGACCAGGGCCTCCCTCCACTCATGGGATTTTACTCTCTTTTACGTAGTTTCTTCCTTCTGTTTTACAGTTTGTTTATAAACCCACCAGTTTCTTCCTTTTTGGAGGATAGTGTCTTGGTTCTTTTTGGGGATGTACAATCCATGCCCATGTAAGTGCTTATACAGAAAATTGTGTGGTTTCAGTAGTCAAACTGTTTTGTCCATCTGCATGGATGTCAATTCACCATTCTGTTTTAAGAAACATGAAGTTGGCTTTGGAGAAATTGTTTACCAGGGTTTTCCCTTTAAGGGTTACACCCATCACCATTCTTTCCCTCAAAGTCAGTGCCTGTGATGTTACACCCCATTTTTATTCATGCCTAAAACCCGGTACTGTGACATTAGACAGCATCATTCATATCTCACAGTAAGTGCCTATCATATTAAAATCATCATTCATGTCTCACAGTCGGGGCCTGTGATGTTACACACCATCTTTTATGTCTCACAGTAAACACCTGTGATGAAATACCATCATGTCTCACATCAGTGCCCTGTGATGTTGCACACCATCATCATGTTTAAAGTCATGCCTAGGGATGTTACACACCCATATTATTAAATTTCAAGTCAGTGCCTGTGATGTTCCCACCATCATCATTTCATGTCTTACAGTAAAATATTGTCATGTTAGAAACCTTTATCATTCACCCTCAAAATCAGTGCCTGTGATGCCACATACCATTATTCATGCCCACAGTCAGTGTGTGAACCATCATCATTCATGTCTCACAGTCAGTGCCTGTGATGTTACACACCATCATTCATGTCTTACACTCAGTGCCTGTGATGTTACACACCATCATTTATATCTCACAGTCAGTCCCCAAAATTTTACACACCATCATTATTCATTCCTCATAGTCAGTGCCTGTGATGCTGCACACCATCAGCATTCATGCCTCAAACTCAGTGCTTGTGACATTACACACCATAATTCATATCTCACAGTCAGTGCCTATCATATTATACATCACTATTCAGGCCTCACAGTCAGGGCCTGAATGGTTACACACCATTATTCATATCTTACAGTCAGTGCCTGTCATATTACACATCATCATTCAAGTCTCACAGTCAGTACCTCTCATGTTACACAGCATCCTTCATATCTCAAAGCTAGTACCTGTGATATTACAAATCATCATTCATGTCTCACAGTCGGGCCTGTGATGCTACATACCCATAGGTTCATGGGTTCATACTAGGCTATCTCCCCTAGGGCATTTATGTCAGCCAGATGTTTTCCCCACATTTTAAATTAATTTTGCATCCCCTTTTCGGGGTTAGTATACTGTGCCTCTGTTAACAGTGACACAGAAGTGATACCTGTAAACCATGATCTCCCATCCATCATCAAGATTCCTCAAGAGAGTCAATGAGAGACTCTGCCTAACCTGGACTATTTTATTCCAGAGTAAAGGGGAGCCTCTGTTATGAATCTGTCCCCCCAAATGCCCCCATTTATTTGTGCTGAGGTTCAAGTCTCTCCGGGAGTCATGGGATTTGGATTTTCACAGCATGTCCTTTAAATTTCCTTGGACATGGCTTTTTTTCGTCCCAGATCCCCACTGAGTAGAGCTGGAGCTTTCCCCCAGCATATGGCATCTGTTTGAGCCCCTTTTATCCTCTTTTAAATTTGGGGCTTTCCAGTTGCTGCAGGTGTCTGGTTTCATCCCCAAAAACATTGTACTCAATTAGGGGGCCCGATGAAAAGGGAAAAACCAAACCCCCTCTGATCTAGATTTAATCCCTTTTATGATTATGGGCTATATAAAAAGTTTTTTTAACCACTTTGGCCCTGGGTTTTCAAAGAGATTCTATCAACTTTCCCCAGGTCCCTAATTACTTCTGTTTTAATGGATTACCACCATGTGGTAATTTGTCACTTTTTTTGCCCAAAGGGGTGACTATACACTTTTTTTTAGCTTGAGGCCATGGCCCCACCTTTTCTGTTTCTATGAGGCCCAGGATGCCCTGGAGATATTATGGGGCCCCGCTTGCATCATCTCAAACTTTCCCCCAGTCCTTCTGTGTTGGCCTGTACCCCAAAAAATACAACAAAGAGGTCCCCGTACCTTTTGATGCCACTTGTAACTTTTAGTCTACATTTCCCGCAAAAACCATGTGGGGTTTTGTCCCTTTAGCCAGTTTGCAAACCCCTCTATCATATTTAATTTTCTGGGGAGCCATCTATAATGCCCCATTTTTTTCATCCCGTATGGTGTATACCCCCTTCCCCCTTTAAACCTTTATGTTTAAAGAATAGACCATTTAAGAGGCAAAATTTTTTAAAAAAAAACTTGGGATCCCGTGTCTGTAGGTCCCCAATTTTATTTATGGTCCATGAGGATCCTTTCCATGCTTTGCAGCCAAACCTTTTTCATAGTTTTGGATCTGTTACACCATTTTGAGGGACCACTGTTGTTGACGCCACTCTTTTTTCATATCCTGTAGCAAGGCTGAGATTGAACAAGTTTTATGTTTGGGGTTTTGCTCTTCTTAGTTAAAGCAGCCCCCACCGCCTGGGCCCATTTATACCCGTTTTTTCTTTAAAAGGGGCCCCACCGGGATCTTAGAGTCACACCCGCTGGGGTATTTGGGGAAAGGGGACATTTGCAGGGAAACCCGTCAGCCAATGTTCAATGTCTGTGGTTTCGTGTATTTTTTTCATTTTGCACCAATTCAGCATATCAATTCCCACCCATTCCTAACATAACTAAAGAAAGCCTTTGATTATCCAGTGTCCTGTGAATTTTTCTTCCCCGGCCTTAAAATTTTATGAGTGCCCGTGTTTTTTCTAATACTGAACAGAGATGCCTTTGGGATTTTGCTCATCATGTATAGCTTCCTCCTTCATTGTATAGTTTGTTTATTTGGGGGCCCCCGACAGACGGTCCTTTGGATCGGGGCTTGCTTTTTTTTGGGATTGATGATCCATCATTCATGTTCATAGAATGTGTTTATGCCCGTGGTCTTATATTTTCCCACAGGCCCACTTTAAATTCCACCTTTTTGGGGGAAAATTTTCTTTAGAAATTTTTACTGTGGTTTTTTCAGAGTCCTGTGAATATCAATGAGATTATTTATTTATCACCAGAAGGGGTACACTTTTGGGCTGGACATAGAGTCCCCATGTTGGTGATGATCAGGGCCATATGTTTTCCCCTTTTATGGTAACAAGTTGTTTCCCGCATTTGAGTTTATAAATTTAGGCCTTTGGGGTTAGCTTGAGTAATCTCCCCCGTCTAAAGTTTGGGTGTCCCAAATAATGGGGTTTGGGGAGACCTTCATCATTTTCATGTTTTCAAAGGCCCGTGGGCCTGTTTATGGTCTGTAACTATAAACTAATGTTTTACCCACTTTTTTAGTGCCCTGGATAATCTCATCTTTTTTGTGCCACCAACCTGGGGGTTGACAAAAATATTGATCTCCCTTTTGGCCCGTCAAATTTTGGCCCAAAAACATGGTATGAGGTATAACCTTAGTGCTGGGGGGCCTTTGGGGCCTTGAACCATTTCTGTTACTGCACAGATATCATGTTCTCCATGCTAAGGAGAGTTTAACCTTGATTTCTTCTGCTGAAGCAAGTTTCATACCCCTTGTGATACCTATATGGGTTTGTCTTTTGAGCCTTGCCCAAAAAGGAAAGAGCCTTTGCCAATACCCAAAAAGCCCATGACGGGTGGCCCCCCCAACATCTTGCCCAAAGCACCCCAATCACATTGACCCCTTTTGAATGACACCATTTAACTTGTTGAAATTGATCATCTTGCCTTTTTTGTAATCTTTCCCACACTCAGTGGCTGTGATGTTACACACCATCATCATTTTCACAGTCAGGGTCTGTAAAGTTACAAAATCATCATTCATGTCTCACAGTCAGTGCCTGAAATTTTAAACACCATCATCATTCATTCCTGTGTCAGTGCCTGTGATACTACACACCATCATTAATCATGCCTCAAACTCGTCCGTGATTACACACCATCATTCATATCTCAGTGTTATCATATTAAAATCATCATTCTGTCTCACAGTCAGTGCCTGTGTGCTACACCCATCATGATTTAAAATTTCACAGTAGTGCCTTAATGTTACACACCATCATTCATGTCTGTCGGGCCTGTGATGTTACACACCATCATCATTCATGTTCCATTGCCTGTGATGTTACACCAATCATCCATGTCTCACAGTCAGTGCTTGATATTCACATAATCATTCATGCCTCAAGTCAACCACATAAACCCATGTCTCACAGTCAGTGCCTGTGATGTTCCCCACCATCATTTTCTCATTCTCAGGGGCTGTGATATGCACACCATCATTCTTTCACAGTCCCTGTCATGTTAAAAACCATAAATTTCATTCCTCAAATTGGTACCTGTGATGTTACACCATTCATTTCAAAGGTTCATGCCAATATTGGTCCTATAAAACCACACAGCCCGGGTTTTCTCCCCCGTATTTACTTCCCTGGATGTCTTGCAAACTGATGTGATCCCCAATTTCCTTCATCCAATCATCAAAGGGTTTCCTTAAAAGAACCCTGTCATGTATGGACACATTCCAAATTTTAATTCTTCAAACAAACCCCCAGCATGTTTTGTCAAATAATTTAGACCCCCAAACATGTGCCTTATTTTTTAAGGAGCATGTCCAACAGCTCTGGATTTGACCTTGTATGTTACAGATATTGCCTCTTAAAGATATACCAGAGTATAGGTGGAGTTATTTTAGACAGTCACATCATCTGTTTAGGCCTGGATTTTTTTACAATATTTCTGTCCTTTTCCCGGTTCAGTGTCTTGAGATACATACCAAAAAATTGTATTCATAATTCTAATGAGGGGGATTCATACAAAGATCTTTTTTTATGAAAAGCCCAGTGATGTAAAAAAATTTTGACTTTTTGGGGGAAACGGGGGAGACCACTTCCATGTGTCCCCAAGTTTT
>NW_025055776.1:0-7223 GCF_019279795.1 Protopterus annectens
CACTCCTCAGTATGGAGAAAATGATATATGTGCAGTAACAGAAACCTGGTTTAAGGCTCCAGGGGAACCCCAGCACTAAGGCTAAACTCATACCATACATTTGCCACAAAACCCCAAAACCCCAAAATAAAAAGGGGGGCGATCCATATTCATCAAGGATCCCCAACCTCCAGGTTAGTGGCACAGCATGATGCTTAGAGATCATCCACTTGCAACTAACAATGGAAAACTGATTTTTTTTTTTAAAAACCCCCCTTCCCCCCCCCCTTTTTCTGGAAACACTGGGAAACATAAAGGTCCTACCAAACACCCTAATATTGGGTGATTTCAATTACCCAAACATTAACTGGGAGAACTACTCAAGTACTAACTCCCTTGCCCAACTTTCCTAAAATTTATAAACTCAAATGCCCTGGTTCAACTGGTCAACACTCCCCCCAGAGGTGCCAACCTATTGGACCTGGTCATCACCAACATGGGGGACCAGTGTTCCACAGGTCAACCCCCGCCGGGTTGATCTGACCCTAAACAAAACACTTTGGATATCCAATTCCCAAGGACAAAAACCACCCTGAAAAAATTTTTTAAAAGCAAACTTCACGTTACTTAAGAAAGGTGGAAAGTTTCAAAGCCCCCCTGCTAAAAGGGTAACACTGTCCAAGCTGCAAAAACTTTACTAATGCATTCTATGGCATTAAAAAAATGCATGGATCATGCCATCCCAAGCAAAACCAAGACTCACTCCTCCAAGAAAAGGAAACCAGTCTGGTGGACCCCGCCATAAACAAGCTATACAATAGAAGGAGGAAACTAGTCAGAAAAAGTAAAATCCCAAGAAGGAAACATCCCTGATCAGTATCAGCAAGAAACTATGATCCTCATAAAATCATCCAATAGCTTTGAAAGAAAAATTCCAAGGACTCCAAAGATAACCACAAGGCATTCTTTAGCTATGTCAAGAATCTAAGTGGCAATGCTCAGATCTGCTTGGGGTTTTGCAGAATGGCACAAAATTGAACGACCGATATTGCCAACATCCTGGCAGACAGGTTTACAAACTTCACCCCCCTCACCCCAAAAGGGCCCATAACCATACCAGAAAATGTAGAGTCCCCGAAATCACAGACACTCAGGTTAAAACAGCCCCCTCCAAAGCCAAAAAACAGCATCAATGGGACGGGTGGTGTCCCAGGGTGTGTCCTACAAACTCAAAGATGAACTAACCCCTCACCTAAACACACTGTTCAAACTCAGCCTCTCCACAGGCTACACACCCATAGAGTGGTGCACAGCAATAGTTATTCTCCCCAAATAAAATAAGGGGTTTGGGGCCCAATAGATAGTAACCCCTTTGAAACACCCAAAGGGGTTTAGAAAACCCCTTTTCCCACCTAATCACAAAAGGGTTCACATCCAGATTAAAAGAGGTCATTGTGCCCCTCTACTCATCACTCATCAGACCCATCATAGAGTACAATGCCCCATTTGAGATGTACCTTACAAGACACATGTAACAGCTGGAAAGACCACAGAAGTACCTCACCAAGAGGATCACTGGCCTCAGCAGATGCCCTATGCAGCTCGACTGAAGAAACTCCAGCTGTACTCAGTTGCGTACCGACTACTCAGAGGTGATCTCTGCCTGACATACAAGGCCATGTCCAACCCAGAATTGATGGACATGCTCAACCTAAAGAAAACCTTATCCCCTTGAGCCACATGCTTTAGGTATCTAAACCTCACCACAACAATAAATAGGGTGTGCTGGAGGGATAGAGTCCTGTCCCAGAGACTTCTCATGGTTTGGAACAAGATCCCAATCTACATTAGGCAGAGCTCCTCGCAAACACTCTTCAAAAGAAACCTTGACGAGTGGATGGGAAACAGAAAGTTTACCTCGGGGATCACTTCAGTGGCTCTGCTGGACAGAGGCACAGGGAACTAATCTAAGGGGGCGGCGAAAGCCAACACATTCTGGCTAGGCTTATAAATGCCTTCGGGCAGATGGCCTAGTACCTACCTGTGAACCTATGAACCTAACCTATGAGTCTACTGACTAGAATACCCCTTTTCTTGACCTACTGAAATATTAGTAAATAAACCATATTTCTTTGACTTTATTTCAAAGTATATTGATCAATATTTCTTCCTTAAGAAACTTCCACAAGGCAAAAAGTATAGTCTCCTTCATATTATACATGATATACTGTGAATCATGATTGTTTACTTTGAATGTCTACAAGTTATCCATTTATATACTGTATGAGTTCTACTGTCATTTATTCATACTGCATAATGACATTGTACTCTGCATATTTCTAATCATTAAGAAATGTTATTTATCCTTGTACTGTGTTCTTACTACTGTAAATCTTATCATGTTGTATAATAATTTTCTTTAGTTGTTTTTTTTTTTTGTAGTAACTTTGAATTGTTACTGGAGCTTTTCTCCCTGGGCCTCCACTGGAAATGGGTTATTCTGGCCCAGTGGACTTCCCTGGTCAACAAATGTCAATAAATAAAGAAATAAAAATTGTGTTCATTAATGCAACAGATTTCTGAACAATATTATAAAGACCAAGAAACCTTGGGCCATTTGGAAAAAGAAGCAACTGAGGAAATGCAAAAAATATAAAGAACAAAATCTAAAGACTTTTGAAAGGTATAAAAAAGAAATATGGTCATGGGAAAGAGACATCTGATATGGTGCAATATCTATGCAAACGTGAAAGCTAAACTAATCAACAAAAAAAAAAAGCGCAAAAGATATTCATGAAAAAACAGGCAAAGGCATCCAAATATGGAAAGAATTTTGTAATAAAAATAAGATCACAAAGAAGGAACATAGAACAGAAGATTGGTAAAGTGTAAGTTAAAAAATACAAGATGAAGTTATGAAATACTTGCAAAATGAAGGATTTAGTGCAGAAAGTCTAACAAAGGGTACATCACAGCATGATGAAACGAGTCCCCAAAGTAACGAGGAAACAGGAGGAGCAGGAGGCATCTGAAGAAGAAATATGGACATGGGAAAGGAAAACGAGATTTAATATGGTACAATATTTATGCAAAGGAGAAAGCAAATCAAATAAATACAAAAAGAACAGGACCAAAGATATTTTAAGAGAAATATAGGCAAAGGCATCCACACATGGACAATTTTACAATAGAAAAAATAAGAAAACAAAGATGAAAATCAGAAAGGAGGATTATGGAGAAATTAAAGGAAATAAAAACTGAGGTTATGGACTACCTGCAAAGTAAAGGATTTAGTGTAGAAAATCTAACTCAGATAACATCACAGCAGGACAGAGCAAGGGAAATAGATTACAGAAAGTTAAGAAAACCCAAAAAGTTAGAAGTCTGATAAAACAAATGAACACAGCAATTAGGACTGTCCACAGAGATTTATGCGATATAACAGAAGTAACTAGGATATATTATTGTGCAGTTAAATTAATAACAGATAAATTCTTACCACAAAAATACAGGGTAGTCAGGGAAAGGAAGGGGAGAAATCGACTGCCATCATGGAAGTTTCGAATAGAGAAAATTATAAAGCAATTAAGACAAGAAGTGTCACTGTTAGAAGCGTATAGAAGAGGGAACAGATCAACAAAAATAAGAAAGATAGCCATGATAAAAGCAGTGCACAGTATCAGAGCAGATTAGATTCTACTGTGCACTATTGCAAATAGTAAACTAAAAATATCAGCACAAGTAGAAATACTTAGAAGACATGCAGTTAAATATAAAGGAAAAGTACAAAATAAACAATGTACTGATGACCCAAAAAAAGCTTTATAGAGAACTGGGAAACAAGGCAAAAAGATTTGAAACACCACCAAAAAAAAAAAAAAAAGAAAAAATAGATACATTTTGGAGAAATATCTATGAAGATCCTGTGGAACATAACAAAGTTGATAAATGGCTAGAAGAAGTAAAGAAAGAACAAGAAGTTTAACTGTACAGGATATGAAATGGGATGAAGTAACAGACAGAGAGATCAAAACAAAGTTAAGAAAAGCTTCTAATTAGAAAACCCCAGGCCAAGATACAGTACCTAACTTCTGGCTAAAAGTATTAACATCTTTACATGAAGATTTAGCAATGAGTAAGAACTATTTATATGTGCACCCTGACCAGACACAAGCCTAGTTAAAAATAGAAAAAAACAATACTCCTGCTTAGAGTGGTACACAAGCTATCCTAAAACCTATGAATAATAATTTGCCTTGCCTTATAATAATGTATAAACTATAGACTGGAATTGATGCTGACAGAGTTTATTGTCATTTTGAAAAAAACTCAATCAAGGCAATAGAACAAAAGGGTAATAAAAGGAAGTCATATGGAATAAAGGATCATTTGTTGTTAAATAAAGTCATAATGGAGAACTGTAAAAAGTGGAGAATGGCATGGATAGACTATAAAAAAAATTTGACAGTATTCCATATTCATAGATGAAAGAATGCTTAAAAATGTATAACGTACATCCTATACTGATCATTTACATTACAGCTACCATGAAGCAGTGGCAAACCACTTTTCAGTTAAGCCATGATAAAGGACAAATTATTATTCCAAGGATAAAGTTTCAAAGGGGAATATTCCAGTGTGACTCTCTGTCACTGCTGCCATTTTGTCTTGCCCTTAACCCATTAAGTTGTCTGCTTAACAGATTAGGTCATGGCTACAACTTGGCTCCCAGAAAACAACACATTGTAAAGACTTCTCAACTTCTTTTTGTAGATGATTTAAAACTGTATAGTTCATCAGATGAGGAACTGAAAGCACAACTACAAGTGGTCAAAACTTTTTCAGATGATATAAGAATGTCATTTAGTCTTGACAAATGTGCAAAAGCAACCTTTAAAGCAGGAAAGCTGCAGCACCAAGAAAACATCAGTTTGGGACAAGAATGTGATGTAGCGGGCAGGCAAGAGGGAGTGTACAAATATTTGGGAACTGATAAAGGATCAACAATACAGTATGAACAAATGTGAATAAAACTTAATGAATACTTTAGAATACTTAAATTAATACTGAAAACAGTGCTGGCATCTAGGAACAAAGCCCAAGCTATAAACCAATTTGCTCTCCCTGTCCTAACTTACAGTTTTGGAGTGATTTACTGGCTCCAAAAGGTGTTAGATAGGTGGACAAGAAAACAGAAAGGATGCTTCATGCTCATCAAATGATTCATAAAAATTAGTGCATACCAAGATTATATATTCCCTGTTCTGAAGCTGATATGGGTCTCCTCAAAATTCATTACATGTATAGAACTGCATACATATCTGCTGACCTCACAAGACCCAAACATAGTGAACGTTTTGAAACATGAGGAGAATAAGCTTAAGATGACTTACCATGCTTAGTTTAGCAGAAGCATATCCGCGTCAAGCAGGAATGGAAATCAAACCAGACGTAGATAACGATCATATGCAGCAAATGAATGTGCCAGAAACAAAAGAAAGAATATAAAGCAAAGGATCAGATGAGAAAGCAAGAAATATGGAAAATGCATAAATGTAGCTGCAGTATAGAAAACTCTTTAACAACCTCATATTGATCAGGATCAAATGCAGGAGGAGTTAAGGGGAGGTGAATTTAAACCAAAAGATGAAAGGTTAATATTGCTGGCCCAAGATAGTGGACTACTTATGCATTGGTTTAGAAAGTCAATTGAACATGTGGGAGAAACAGACAAATGTAGGTTTTTATAGAACAGAATTGGAAACAGACGCACATCTTGCTGCTGGTTGTGATATACTAATGGCAGAAGGACTGTATACTGAAAGAAATAATAATGTTGCAAGACTGTTGCATTGGGGATTATGAAAACATTATAAAACTGATAGCTGAAAAACACTGGAAACAAGCCACAAAGCATCACAGAAAATGCTGAAGTTTATTATCACATGGGATCATCCATTACCAACAGTCCAAAAAACAGATGCAAGGAAAACCAGATACAGTGGTCCATGAAAAGACAAAAAGTATCATTGATTATTGAAATTTCTTTACCAGTAGCTACAGTGTCTTACATATAGAGACACAAAATCATAAAATACCAGGATTTGGCAGGCAGTAATGAGGGGCAATATGGAAGAAAGATGCAGACTGTTTCATTAGTAGTAGGAGCAATGGTTCTTTTAAAAATAATTTACAGTCATGCATAGACATGTGCCAATACATGTAACTCTGTCACGAATTGCAGAAGGTCATTACTGGGCACATTGCTGTGGTTCTGTGAAGAGCACCTCCTGGCTAACATCAAAGGTGAAACAATACTAATTTCATGAACTTCAGTCATACTTTGACTTAGGAATGGGGAGTCCATTCCTGTCATGGTATTAGAAACCAAGACTTGGAGAAATTAAAAAGGCAAAGCACGTTATTAACAGGACATAGGTAAAGAGTCAAACTCTGGAGGCCCAACTTAGTTTGGGATTTGTTGGAGTAGATCATGCCTGTGAAATATGATTGAATTCTTTTGAGAAAGACACCAGGGAGCCCTGGACGAGGGAAAGACAGTGCATACCACCTATCTTGACCTATTAGAGTATTTGACCCAACCCTACTCAGATATTATAGAAAACTCTGCCAGGTGGGAATCAACCCCTACATTACCAGATGGGTGTAATTCAGCTCACCGACAGGTACATGCTGTCAAGGGTGGGTGGGAAAGGCTTCACCTCTAGCAAAAGACCACAGGGCTCTGAGTTGGGGCCTGCTCTGTTTTAGAATTTATTTCCCAAAGTCCAATGGCTTGGATGGCCTGGCTGTGGTTTCATGACAGTACAAGTGAGGAGCAATCACTGGAGTCCCCAATGATGTTAGTATATTGCAGACAAGAGGTTAATACAGAGAAATGACTGGTGCAAAGCCAGGGATTAAACTATATGCAAAAAATGGTGTGATGGGGAAATCTGATATCCTTGCTAATTCCATTATAGTCCACCACATCCTAATTGTAGACCCAGTGGTATGTGATCTGGGTACTCAAGTTGATGGCAATCTGAACTTTGATAACCATGTATCCACAGCAGTAAAGAAATCCTTCTGTGTGGCACATCTTATAGAGTAAAGGCATCACATCTAGATCTGGGGATGTTATAATTCCATTATATGACCTCATCAGACCAGTAACCGGTACAATGCTCCCTTTTGCATGTACCTCACAGACACCTGCAACAAATGGAGAGACCCGGGTTTCC
>NW_025055777.1:0-6991 GCF_019279795.1 Protopterus annectens
TTTTGTTCATGCATAGTAACACTGAATCCATTTTCATTGTTCATGCATAGTAAGTATGAACCCATTATCATTGTTCATACATAGTAACTATGAACCGATGGTCATTGTTCATGCATAGTAACTATGAACCGATTGTCATTGTTTATGCACAGTAACTATGAACTCATTGTCGTTGTTCATGCATAGTAATTATGAACTGATTGTCATTGTTCATGCAAACTAGGAAACCATTGCCGTTGTTCATGTACAGTAATTATTGACCCATTGTTATTGTTCATGTATAGTAACACTGAACCCATTGTCATTGTTCATGCATAGTAAGTATGAACCAATTGTCATTGTTCGTGCATAGAAACTATGAACCCATTGTCATTGTTCATGTATAGTAACTATGAACCCATTGTCATTGTTCATGCATAGTAACTATGAACCCATTGTCTTTGTTCATGTATAGTAACTATGAACCCATTGTCATTGTTCATGCATTGTAACTATGGACCCATTGTCTTTGTTCATGTATAGTAACTATGAAACCATTGTCATTGTTCATCCATAGTAACTATGAACCAATTGTCATTGTTCATGCATAGAAACTATGAACCCATTGTCATTGTTCATGTATAATAAGTATGAACCCATTGTCATTGTTCATGCATAGTAACTATGAACCCATTGTCTTTGTTCATGTATAGTAACTATGAACCCATTGTCATTGTTCATGCATAGTAGCTATGAGCCCATTGTCTTTGTTCATGTATAGTAACTATGAACCTACTGTCATTGTTCATGTATAGAAACTATGAACCCACTGTCATTGTTCATGTATAGTACCTAAGAAACCATTGTCATTGTTCATGTATAGTAACTATGAACCCATTGTCATTGTTCATGCATAGTAACTATGAACCGATTGTCATTGTTCATGTATAGTAACTATGAACCCATTGTCACTGTTCATGCATAGTAACTATGAACCCATTGTCATTGTTCATGCATAGTAACTATGAACCCATTGTCATTGTTCATGTATAGTAACTATGAACCCATTGTCATTGTTCATGCATAGTAACTATGAACCCATTGTCATTGTTCATGCATAGTAACTATGAACCCATTGTCATTGTTCATGCATAGTAACTATGAACCCATTGTCATTGTTCATGCATAGTAACTATGAACCCATTGTCATTGTTCATGCATAGTAACTATGAACCCATTGTCATTGTTCATGTATAGTAACACTGAACCCATTGTCACTGTTCATGTATAGTAACTATGAACCCATTGTCATTGTTCATGTATAGTAACTATGAACCCATTGTCATTGTTCATGTATAGTAACTATGAACCCATTGTCATT
Organism: Protopterus annectens; assembly: GCF_019279795.1. Taxonomy (NCBI): domain Eukaryota; kingdom Metazoa; phylum Chordata; order Ceratodontiformes; family Protopteridae; genus Protopterus; species Protopterus annectens. Next base: position 1,361 of record NW_025055777.1, read on the forward strand.
GTTCATGCATAGTAACTAAGAACCCATTGTCATTGTTCATGTATAGTAACTATGAACCCATTGTCATTGTTCATGCATAGTAACTATGAACCCATTGTCATTGTTCATGCATAGTAACTATGAACCCATTGTCATTGTTCATGCATAGTAACACTGAACCCATTGTCATTGTTCATGCATAGTAACTATGAACCCATTGTCATTGTTCATGCATAGTAACACTGAACCCATTGTCATTGTTCATGCATAGTAACTATGAACCCATTGTCATTGTTCATGCATAGTAACTAAGAACCCATTGTCATTGTTCATGCATAGTAACTATGAACCCATTGTCATTGTTCATGCATAGTAACTATGAACCCATTGTCATTGTTCATGCATAGTAACTATGAACCCATTGTCATTGTTCATGTATAGTAACTATGAACCCATTGTCATTGTTCATGTATAGTAACTATGAACCCATTGTCATTGTTCATGCATAGTAACTATGAACCCATTGTCATTGTTCATGTATAGTAACTATGAACCCATTGTCATTGTTCATGCATAGTAACTATGAACCCATTGTCATTGTTCATGCATAGTAACTATGAACCCATTGTCATTGTTCATGCATAGTAACACTGAACCCATTGTCATTGTTCATGCATAGTAACTATGAACCCATTGTCATTGTTCATGCATAGTAACTATGAACCCATTGTCATTGTTCATGCATAGTAACTATGAACCCATTGTCATTGTTCATGCATAGTAACTATGAACCCATTGTCATTGTTCATGCATAGTAACTATGAACCCATTGTCATTGTTCATGCATAGTAACTATGAACCCATTGTCATTGTTCATGCATAGTAACTATGAACCCATTGTCATTGTTCATGCATAGTAACTATGAACCCATTGTCATTGTTCATGCATAGTAACTATGAACCCATTGTCATTGTTCATGCATAGTAACTATGAACCCATTGTCATTGTTCATGCATAGTAACTATGAACCCATTGTCATTGTTCATGCATAGTAACTATGAACCCATTGTCATTGTTCATGCATAGTAACTATGAACCCATTGTCATTGTTCATGCATAGTAACTATGAACCCATTGTCATTGTTCATGCATAGTAACTATGAACCCATTGTCATTGTTCATGCATAGTAACTATGAACCCATTGTCATTGTTCATGCATAGTAACTATGAACCCATTGTCATTGTTCATGCATAGTAACTATGAACCCATTGTCATTGTTCATGCATAGTAACTATGAACCCATTGTCATTGTTCATGTATAGTAACTATGAACCCATTGTCATTGTTCATGTATAGTAACTATGAACCCATTGTCATTGTTCATGTATAGTAACTATGAACCCATTGTCATTGTTCATGCATAGTAACTATGAACCCATTGTCATTGTTCATGCATAATAACTATGAACCCATTGTCATTGTTCATGTATAGTAACACTGAACCCATTGTCACTGTTCATGTATAGTAACTATGAACCGATTGTCATTGTTCATGTATAGTAACTATGAACCCATTGTCATTGTTCATGTATAGTAACTATGAACCCATTGTCATTGTTCATGCATAGTAACTATGAACCCATTGTCATTGTTCATGTATAGTAACTATGAACCCATTGTCATTGTTCATGTATAGTAACTATGAACCCATTGTCATTGTTCATGTATAGTAACTATGAACCCATTGTCATTGTTCATGCATAGTAACTATGAACCCATTGTCATTGTTCATGCATAGTAACTATGAACCCATTGTCATTGTTCATGCATAGTAACACTGAACCCATTGTCATTGTTCATGTATAGTAACTATGAACCCATTGTCATTGTTCATGCATAGTAACTATGAACCCATTGTCATTGTTCATGTATAGTAACACTGAACCCATTGTCATTGTTCATGCATAGTAACTATGAACCCATTGTCATTGTTCATGTATAGTAACTATGAACCCATTGTCATTGTTCATGCATAGTAACTATGAACCCATTGTCATTGTTCATGCATAGTAACTATGAACCCATTGTCATTGTTCATGCATAGTAACTATGAACCCATTGTCATTGTTCATGTATAGTAACTATGAACCCATTGTCATTGTTCATGTATAGTAACTATGAACCCATTGTCATTGTTCATGTATAGTAACTATGAACCCATTGTCATTGTTCATGTATAGTAACTATGAACCCATTGTCATTGTTCATGCATAGTAACTATGAACCCATTGTCATTGTTCATGCATAGTAACTATGAACCCATTGTCATTGTTCATGCATAGTAACTATGAACCCATTGTCATTGTTCATGCATAGTAACTATGAACCCATTGTCATTGTTCATGCATAGTAACTATGAACCCATTGTCATTGTTCATGCATAGTAACTATGAACCCATTGTCATTGTTCATGCATAGTAACTATGAACCCATTGTCATTGTTCATGCATAGTAATTACGAACCCATTGTCATTGTTCATGCATAGTAACACTGAACCAGTTGTCATTGTTCATGCATAGTAACTATGAACCAATAGTCATTGTTCATGCATAGTAACGATGAACCAATTGTCGTTGTTCATGCATAGTAACTATGAACCCATTGTCATTGTTCATGCATAGTAACTATGAACCCATTGTCATTGTTCATGCATAGTAACTATGAACCCATTGTCATTGTTCATGCATAGTAACTATGAACCCATTGTCATTGTTCATGCATAGTAACTATGAACCCATTGTCATTGTTCATGTATAGTAACTATGAACCCATTGTCATTGTTCATGCATAGTAACTATGAACCCATTGTCATTGTTCATGCATAGTAACTATGAACCCATTGTCATTGTTCATGTATAGTAACTATGAACCCATTGTCATTGTTCATGCATAGTAACTATGAACCCATTGTCATTGTTCATGTATAGTAACTATGAACCCATTGTCATTGTTCATGCATAGTAACTATGAACCCATTGTCATTGTTCATGCATAGTAACTATGAACCATTGTCATTGTTCATGCATAGTAACTATGAACCCATTGTCATTGTTCATGCATAGTAACTATGAACCCATTGTCATTGTTCATGTATAGTAACTATGAACCCATTGTCATTGTTCATGCATAGTAACTATGAACCCATTGTCATTGTTCATGTATAGTAACTATGAACCCATTGTCATTGTTCATGCATAGTAACTATGAACCCATTGTCATTGTTCATGCATAGTAACTATGAACCCATTGTCATTGTTCATGCATAGTAACTATGAACCCATTGTCATTGTTCATGTATAGTAACTATGAACCCATTGTCATTGTTCATGTATAGTAACTATGAACCCATTGTCATTGTTCATGCATAGTAACTATGAACCCATTGTCATTGTTCATGCATAGTAACTATGAACCCATTGTCATTGTTCATGCATAGTAACTATGAACCCATTGTCATTGTTCATGCATAGTAACTATGAACCCATTGTCATTGTTCATGTATAGTAACTATGAACCCATTGTCATTGTTCATGCATAGTAACTATGAACCCATTGTCATTGTTCATGCATAGTAACACTGAACCCATTGTCATTGTTCATGCATAGTAACTATGAACCCATTGTCATTGTTCATGCATAGTAACTATGAACCCATTGTCATTGTTCATGCATAGTAACTATGAACCCATTGTCATTGTTCATGCATAGTAACTATGAACCCATTGTCATTGTTCATGTATAGTAACACTGAACCCATTGTCATTGTTCATGCATAGTAACTATGAACCCATTGTCATTGTTCATGCATAGTAACACTGAACCCATTGTCATTGTTCATGCATAGTAACTATGAACCCATTGTCATTGTTCATGCATAGTAACTATGAACCCATTGTCATTGTTCATGCATAGTAACTATGAACCCATTGTCATTGTTCATGCATAGTAACTATGAACCCATTGTCATTGTTCATGTATAGTAACTATGAACCCATTGTCATTGTTCATGTATAGTAACTATGAACCCATTGTCATTGTTCATGCATAGTAACTATGAACCCATTGTCATTGTTCATGCATAGTAACTATGAACCCATTGTCATTGTTCATGCATAGTAACTATGAACCCATTGTCATTGTTCATGCATAGTAACACTGAACCCATTGTCATTGTTCATGCATAGTAACTATGAACCCATTGTCATTGTTCATGCATAGTAACTAAGAACCCATTGTCATTGTTCATGCATAGTAACTATGAACCCATTGTCATTGTTCATGCATAGTAACTATGAACCCATTGTCATTGTTCATGCATAGTAACTATGAACCCATTGTCATTGTTCATGCATAGTAACTATGAACCCATTGTCATTGTTCATGCATAGTAACTATGAACCCATTGTCATTGTTCATGCATAGTAACTATGAACCCATTGTCATTGTTCATGCATAGTAACTATGAACCCATTGTCATTGTTCATGCATAGTAACTATGAACCCATTGTCATTGTTCATGCATAGTAACTATGAACCCATTGTCATTGTTCATGCATAGTAACTATGAACCCATTGTCATTGTTCATGCATAGTAACTATGAACCCATTGTCATTGTTCATGCATAGTAACTATGAACCCATTGTCATTGTTCATGCATAGTAACTATGAACCCATTGTCATTGTTCATGCATAGTAACTATGAACCCATTGTCATTGTTCATGCATAGTAACTATGAACCCATTGTCATTGTTCATGCATAGTAACTATGAACCCATTGTCATTGTTCATGCATAGTAACTATGAACCCATTGTCATTGTTCATGCATAGTAACTATGAACCCATTGTCATTGTTCATGCATAGTAACTATGAACCCATTGTCATTGTTCATGTATAGTAACTATGAACCCATTGTCATTGTTCATGCATAGTAACTATGAACCCATTGTCATTGTTCATGCATAGTAACTATGAACCCATTGTCATTGTTCATGCATAGTAACTATGAACCCATTGTCATTGTTCATGCATAGTAACTATGAACCCATTGTCATTGTTCATGCATAGTAACTATGAACCCATTGTCATTGTTCATGCATAGTAACTATGAACCCATTGTCATTGTTCATGCATAGTAACTATGAACCCATTGTCATTGTTCATGCATAGTAACTATGAACCCATTGTCATTGTTCATGCATAGTAACTAAGAACCCATTGTCATTGTTCATACATAGTAACTATGAACCCATTGTCATTCTTCGTGCATAGTAACTATGAACCCATTGTCTTTGTTCTTATATAGTAACTATGAACCTATTGCCATTGTTCATGCATAGTAACTATGAACCGATTGTCATTGTTCATGCATAGTAACTATGAACCCATTGTCATTGTTCATGCATAGTAACTATGAACCCATTGTCATTGTTCATGCATAGTAACTATGATTGTCATTGTTCATGCATAGTAACTATGAACCCATTGTCATTGTTCATGCATAGTAACTATGAACCCATTGTCATTGTTCATGCATAGTAACTATGAACCCATTGTCATTGTTCATGCATGCATAACTTGGTTATTT
>NW_025055778.1:0-8490 GCF_019279795.1 Protopterus annectens
TCCCTTTAGGAATTAATACTTTGAAAACAAATGGGGTTTACAGTTTACTGTTAATTACCATTTGGATAGAATCACCTACTTGGATGTAAATATATATAAATCCAGGAACACTGACAATACTCTACATACAGAAGTGTTTCGCAAATACCCTGAATACAACACTTTACTCCATGCATCCAGCTTTCATCCAACCCACATTGCCAAAAACATCCCCAAGTCACAGTTCATCAGGATGGAACGCACCTGTTAAGATGATAATTCCTTTGCACATTTTCGTGATGATTTAGTACATAGATTTCAAGAGAGAGGATATAATATGGGTCATGTCTATATAGCAAGTAATTATTCTGCCAATATTGACAGAAAGGACCTTTTGAAATACCAACCAAAACCAAGTTCTACCACTAAAAAGCTATGGTTTACCACCACATATGGTAGGAACACTAACAGGTTTATTGATTTTATTAGAAGACATTGGAATATACTGTTGGCGGACAATCTTTTGTCGCAACATTTAAGTGAAACATGTCAATTCTCTTTTAGAAAAGGGAAAAATCTGGGGTCCTATTTTAACCATTTCAAACATCAGCATCCATCCACTCATCATAATACTATCCAAACCACCATTTTTGGGGAGAAGATCATTGGTTGCATGGCTTGTGGCCATTGCAGCAACTGTGTTCGAGTTTTGAAAACCAAAAACTTCTCTAGCAGTAATTGTAGTATGGTATTCGACATAAAGTTTTTTGCAAATTGCAGTACAGACTGGGTTGTATACCTGGCCACCTGCAACTGTCATGCATTTTACATTGGACAAACATCCAGACCTCTCAGGTTATGGATTTCTGACCACCTTTCTGATGTTAAACACAAAAGAATGAGCAATGCTTTGTTCAAACACACTTTACAACACACTACAGCATCCTTTCATTTTACCATTATAGATAGGATAAGAGGGGATAGGAACCAAAAAACTGGATGGCATACAAAATTGAATGTAATGGAAAAGAAGTGGATTGTTAAATTGGGAGGGCTCTTTAGCCCAGGCTTAAATGAATATTTATGAGCTCACCAATAATATTCAAACATTAATTAAGGATATACTATATATATATTCACAAGATGTGATGTATTACTACACTGATGAAGGCTATGTTAATTCCTCAGCCGAAACCGGTCTGTTTTTTCTTGTGTGTTATGTAAGAATAAATTAATATATACAGCACACAGTTGCTGGCTTGATTTTTTGTTATTTCAGCAGATTGAACAAATCAGTTCGGTGAAGCAAGTTCTGGATGGCCATGGTTCTGTCCATTCTTCCATTCTTGGAAAAGGAAGATTGAATGTGCTCAACAGACCTTCAGGATGCATATTACTACATAAAGATGGACAGGTGATCCAGAAGTCATTTACGCTTCTGGCTGGGAGCCAATCACTATTTCAGAGTATTGTCATTTTGCCTCACATCAGCCCCCAGACTGTTCATCAGATGTATGCAGTAGTGGCAGCTCACTTGAGGCAGCAAGGATTCTGGGTGTTTCCATACTTAGATGACTGGCTCATCACTGCCCCGAACAGACATCTACTCCTAGATGCAAGAGACCTAGTTCTCCAATCGTGTTCTTTGTTAGGGATTACAATAAATTACAAAAAGTCATATCTAGACCCCTCTCAAGAACTGGATTTTGTAGGAGCAAACATAAACACAGTCAAGATGGTAACACTTCTCCTATCATCAAGAGTGATAACCATAAGAGATCAGGTGAAAAGTTACTACATAATTCAAAATTATTATCTGCTTTCGAATGGTACTTACAAGCCTTAGGTTCTATAGCGGCAGCAATAATACTAGTTCCACTAGCAAGATTCCACATGAGAATCTTACAGTGGCTGCTCACAGTACAGTAGTCAATCGCTTGCCAACACATATCCAAGCCCCATTAAGAATCATGAACACTTGCAAGAAGGATCTTTCATGGTGGACTCAATCAGATGAACTGATACAAGGTCGCCCTTTTGTTGTCCCTCACCTCAAGGCCACAGGACAACATTTCAGTAGTCTTTTACATCAGCAAACAAGATTGGACCAGATCATATCCTTTATGTTCAGAGGCAATCAGAGTATGACAGTGCACGATCTCATCCAACCACTTTCTAGTAGCATCTCACATTCGGGAAAGTCAAATGTGATAGCAGACAGTTGAATAAATCCATTATTATGCCTCATGAATGATCCTTCAATCAGAAAGTGGAAGAAGACATATTCTGCAAATGGGGCCAGCCCTGCTGCAACCTTTTTGTGTCTCCACTGAACAACAAATGCAGCAGCTACTTTGCTCTGATCTCCCCAACAGAGGAGTCCCCAAGGGATTCTCTCAATCATGATTGGCCTCCCATTCTATTATATATACTTTTACCTCAACTCCATTAATCCCCAAATTTCTTTAGAAAGTGAAAAGGTTTAAGAGATAAGTAGACCTCATCGTCCCATATTGGCCTCAACAAATCTGGTTTCCCTTTCTTTGGCCTGACCTATGGAAGAAACCATGGATTCTGGATCCAATTCCAGACATTCTGTCACATCCGACAGGAATGTCTCATCTGAACATTCACATTCTCAAGCTGACAGCTTGGTATCTCCAGTTATGTTGATAGCCAGACAACCTATGCTCTCTTCACCATTGCATTACATTCTACTATCCTCTCATAAGCCGTTTACACGGTAGCTGTATAGCAGTAAATGGAGGAGGTTCATGCACTGGACACAAGAAAATGATGTAGATCCTTTTTCTGCTTCTATCCACACTAGTCTGGTGTTTTTAGCACAGTTGTTCAATGAGGGAGCTGTGTACTCTACAATTAAAGTGCAGCTAGCTGCAATTTCTAATTTTCACATTGGATTTGATAGTTCCTCACTCACGTTACATAAGCTCTAAAAAGCTTTCTTGAGAGGAACTCTATTACTCAAGCCCCCTTATAAAGATCCTTCACCAGCTTGGAATCTACATTTTTTGTTACAAAAAAATTATACAGCCTCCTTTCGAAACAGCGGCTTACCTGTTAACTCAAATTTCTCTCATGGAAAACCATATTCTTGGTAGCCGTAATGTCTGCAAGAAGAATATCTGAGATAAAGGCTTTATCATTCCAGCTGCCATACTTGTTTTTTTCATAAAGACAGAGCCACCATGCGTACTAACCCATCTTTTCTGCCTAAGATAGTTTCAGAGAACACCATCAACCAGACTATTAATCTACCATTTTTCTTCCCAAACTTCACAAATAAAGGTGAATATTTGTTACATTTTTCACAGACAATTATGTTTTTACCTTCATAGAACAAAGGACATAAGAAAATAAAGTCATTATTTGTCTCCTTTTCAGAGACTATACTGGGCCTTCCAGTGACCAAGGTAACTTTAGCCATATGGATTACAGAATGCATTTCCTTTATTTACAAGAGACAAAGTTTAAATCTGCCAAAAACAGTTTGGGCTCATTCCACTACAGCCATGGTGACCTCCTCAGTCTTTCAGTCTAGAGCATCCCCTGATGATATTTGCACAGCTGCCACCTGGGCTACCCCTCATACCTTCATTACTCATTGCAAATTGGATTTGGCCTCTAGGGGTAGGGCCTCCTTTGGTTCAATAATTCTGTAGAATATTCTTCCATATGGCCAACCAGGAAAAAGGAAGCTGGGGACTCTGTCCCATATGTTGAGGATAAAATGAAAATTGACAACACCAGATAAAATAGTTATGTTCTCACCATAATGTTCTATCTGTGTTGTCCATTTTCATTTTTTCCTCAACTACCCACCCTCCATCCCCATCCCTTCCTCTTTTAGATGAGTGAGTTGACCTAAATTTGACAATTAGCTAGTCTCGAATGCCGGAAATGGTCTTTCCCTTGTTCAAGGTGTTTCTCTAATCTATTATTTTTCTATTTTTATCAGCAAACAAGATCTGAGGGGATTGGGAGAGATGTGTTGTGGATAGGGTTGGGAGCTCAAGAGCTTTTTGGTTGCCACGAGCTGTTGCTCAGATCTGAACCCCATATGTTGAGGAAAAATGAAAATGGACAACACAGATGGAACGTTATGGTGCGTACACAACTATTTTTTGCACTGACATGTAAGATTCCCCCAACCGCCCTTACTTTTTCCAATCTCTCTTTCCACTTTAAGTTTTTATGTATGTATTTATTGATAGACATGAAAAATTTTCAGATTAGAAGGTGTAGGAGCAATATAGTTTGAATAGTGAGTAGAAACTTCATGAAATAAGAATCAGGGTTAACGTTTTCCTCTGAAATAGTTACAATTGTTTTCTTTGTTTAAATGGCAATGAAGAAAATTTTTGAAAAGATGTAAGATTTTTCAATTTGTTTGATTCCTTTGTGTAATGAGTTCTAACAGGCAAGTGCTAATGTGAAGAAGGATCTTTCACATGTGAAAAGAGTGAAGGAAAGTATGTTAAGTTTAAGGGAGATGGAGATCTGGAAGGAGTAACAGGGATTTCTGACTGACAATTTGTTAAGAAGAAGAGGACAGGAGAACAGCAGCTCTTATGGAGTACTTTGTGGTAAGTGGTCCTGACTGCCACAGGTAGCCAATTATGTTTACTGAGTGTAATAAAATGGTGCTCGCATCTGGAAAGGTGGATGAATCTAATAATTTACTTTTCTTCAGAACGTTCATGAGTGCCATTTTGTGAAGAGTAGATGGCAATGATTAGCATTCCATATTTGTAGGGTAATAAAAATAGAAGGGTATTTTCAATTTACATTACTCAGATTTAGTAGATTAGCCTTGTCATAATCTGTAGTACTGAGTACTGGAAAGATGCTTTACTATTAATTGAATGCTGACGATTTGTCATACAATTTGTCAGGAAGAAGTTATAATTTGTGGGAACACAGCTATCTGATATCATTAAGGACCAAATAAAGGTTTTGTGCCTCTGGTTGAGGTGCAGACAAACCGTTAGAATTTTCCTATTGATGATGCAGAAATTTCTGGAGATACATATTTGAGAGTGTATAAGTCTCCCAGTTGTGGAGGGATAATTGAAGTCTCCTAGGAGAATGTTTTCTGACTTTTAATGTAAGAATTCATACCTAGTTAGGTAGGTAGGCTGGCTGAGAGGACGCGTAGAAATTCATATTGGTTTGTTGGTAAAACCTTAGAAGACTGACATTGCCCTAACCAGAAACTTGTAAGGAGATGGATAGTATTTAGCCAAAGTACTGGCGCGGGGAATCACGATTACGGAGCCATTTTTGATAAGTAGCTAGGACTGTTTACCATATGCTGCAGGTCTTGCAGGCTAAGGTGAAGCACCAGAAGCTGGAACAGCTGTTGAAATCAAGAATCTTTTGTGTGTTGTCAGTTTTGGTGGGAATGACGCTCAGTAAGGTTCATACTTTTTCTGAGACACGTGCTTTGACGGCTTGTCGCCTCTGTACTTATACAGTCAAATTGGTATGTCTTGGTGGTACCCCGCTATACTATTGACGTATATATAGGTAATGATTACGCAAGGAACCCATGAGGCCAAGGATGATAGCTGGAATAATTCTGACGCTCGTGGTGAAATGTTGCAGTCTTGCAAAATGAAAAAGAGATTAATATACAGATATTGCAGTGTGCACTAAGTGGGTAGGATGCGGTATGAAACAGAGGCTAACTCAAGCTTTAGAGGAGGGCTACCACCAGTTGGTCTTTTCAGAAGGGCTGGGCAGAATGAGCAGATGAGATGGGGTGGAAGAGCTTCAAAAGCAATTTATATTTAGGGGTGGGCCATTTGTAGCCAACCGTCAGTCCTGAAACCATCAGTAGTCTCAGCACTTGCCACTAAATAAAACTGCACCTAAGAACCCACAAATAACATCCCACTAACTTTTCCAGCTCACCACTAATTCAGCTAGATTTAATTCCTTTCCAGTTGGTGACTGAAAAAGTTGTTTTGAACTGACTTTTGTAAGAACTTTCAAAATAAAAGAAAACTGGAAATAAATAAAATGCAAAATACAGTCATTTGTAATATATGTGAAATAAATAAATGGAAGTACCCAGGCTTTAAATGAAAGAAAATCCAATCAAAATCCAGTAACACATCGGCAGTTGGCAACGCTGAATAGACATACTACACTCCCCTAGTGGGCGTGCTACAGAATGGGGCGAAGAGCTAACCAGGTTGGTGTAGCATCACTAAAGCCAGGGGGTGAAGTGGAAGTGGCAACAGGAATGCTCCTAAACTATGCCCAGCAGGGCGTGACCTGTAAAAAGTTATGTAACATATACAGGGTGGTAGGCCTCTTAGAACCCCAGATGAAACTGTAGTATGATGGCCCCAGTTTCTCTGTTCTTTGTTATAGTTTGTAGTGTGGGGGTTAGGAACCTAGGTGAGAATTAGCGAGGGTCTTCTGTCAGAAGATGAAGAACAGCAGAGTAGAGATTATTTATGACTTTGATTATACCCCAGATGGTAAGTACAAGGTGAAATTTAGAGAATAGCTTCCCTGAGATCAGAAATAAATGATATGGACGAAAATAAAAAGAAACACCAGTGATTCCTGAGGGTTTGAGATTTCAGATGATGCCGTTACTTTTGATTTCAGGTACCTCTAAAGTTGCAAAAAAACCATGAAAAAATATTGTGCACTTTTACTTAGGAAATGCTTGATTTTGTATGTGTGCTGAAAATTTTGGTTTCTTTATTTCCCTTTAACAACAGAGGCATATATTGCATTGTTACGTGTTTAGTGTATTTTACTTTATTAAAGGCAGTACATCATTCTACATTATTACTTATATTGCCATGTACAATAACGTATTGTGCTGTATATCCCTAAATGTTAAAAACTATAATTGTAGCGTATTGCGCTTTCTTCGGGAACGCGGTTGATACCGTCTGCCATTTGCATCTCAAAACAATACATTTTTGAACAATGTGATTTTATTCTTATTGACATAAGTAGTCTTGTATACTGAGAACATCCATATTTCGATCTCAAAATATTACAACACTTGCATTTTGTGAAATATAGCCATTCTGCAATGAACATTTCAAAGCTTGTTGTTCACGTCAAACATTCTTTTGGTGCCTTATACTTTCTGGAAGCTGATGAGTCCCATCTTGACACTGTACTTTGCTGTTTCTCTGCCTCACTTGTTAGTTACTTTTCCAGTACAGTAATCTATAGCAGAAATATGTTTTTATATGTTTTAATCTGCAGCAGTACTAGCTCATCTAGTATTCTTACTAAAGAGAGTGAATCTCAAATTAATAGGGCCATGTGTGACACTTGATACGTTTGCTTCCACAATGCACCATGGTGCTGTGTGATGTGGTATGCTGTAAAACTGCTGCGGTACTGCCTGCAGTTGAGCATAGTTTAGAGCATCCTGCCCTCACCCCTCTGGGCTGGAATCAAAATAGTCTATAATGGACACAACTGATACGGACCAATTCTAAATACAGTTTAAAGAACAGCGATGCTGAAGTAGCATAGGTTGAATTACTCTAGCTCATGGCAGGGTTTGCAAACTCAAGGACTACATCAAATGCTTAGTTACCTTCCCACACTTTTCTCCAGCCAAGCAGTCCAACACGACCCTGAGGAAGTGCAACAACTACCTCATGTTCACCAACCCTCTGCTCCTAGTACTGGGCTCAACATGGCAGAGATGCTATATTAAAGGAAAACTCCACGCCCAGCTAAAAAATGTATTTTTTCAGATATATTTTGTTTCACGGCTTGTTTGCTTTATCAAAATCTTAAATTAGCATATTTATGGTACAGTCTGTTTGCTTTGGCATGGCTACGATGGGGTGATATGTAAAGCGTAGATCTTCTTCTGCCTTGATGCTATATTTTCCATGGCTTTCTTGTCTTCTTTTGACTCATGCCAGTTGTAAAGGGGCCTTTAATTCCCATGCCATTCACTGACTGATCACCTGGCGGTCGGTTTTATTCATTGTGCGACCTGCTTCTTTACTATTTTGCTAATCCACCCTCTGTTTATGTTTAGATCGGCTGCGTGCAAATTTGAAGTTATCAGCAACGGGCAGGTTGTGACTGAAGCCGGATGCCTTTGTTCAGTATTCTTTGGCAGTCAACGCGATTGAGCATTCCCCTCCTTACACTACTGCAGAGGTGTGAAAACTGTCTTACATGGCGGATTTAAAGGCGCCGAGGAAAGGGAGTGCCATTTCAAATGCTTCCCTCTGCCTGCAGAATCATTTACAGCTGTTTGCGCGTTTTGGCAGCAGAAGACTTCATTAAACGTTTTATTTCATTATGCCTGATTTTTATTTTCGCACACCACAGACATTATTTAAAACATTTTGCTTAATCAAGTCTCTCACTAACATCAGTCTGCGACATCCTGTTTCTGTATTTACTGACGTATCCTCCGCCGAAATGACTGCAGAACAGTACTTTTCAAACCTGTGTCTATGATGCCGGCATGGTAAACGAATG
>NW_025055779.1:0-7613 GCF_019279795.1 Protopterus annectens
TTATTATATATCACTATATCACATTCTGAATCAAGTTTTGCCATGTATTATGTATTATCATATATCAGTATATCACATTCTGAATCAAGTCGTACCATGTTTTATGTAATATCATATATCAGTATATCACATTTGAATCACATGGTGCCATGTTTTTTGTATTATCATATATCATAATATTACATTCTGAATCAAGTAGTACCATGTTTAATGTATTATCATATATCAGTACATCACATTCTGAATCAAGTGGTGCCATTTTTATGTATTATCATATATAGGTATACCACATTCTGAATCAAGTGGTATCATGTTTTATGTATTATCATATATCACATTATTACGTTCGAATCACATGGTGCCATATTTTATGTATTATCATATATCAGATATCACATTCTGAATCAAGTGGGCATTGTTTTATGTTTTAGCATATATCAGTATATCACATTCTGAATCAAGTGGTGCCAGGTTTTATGCAGTATCATATATCAGTATATCACATGCTGAATCAAGTGGTTTCATGTTTTATGTATTATCTTACATGAGTATATCACATTCTGAATCAAGAGGTGCCATGTTTTATGCATTATCTTATATGAGTATATCACATTCTGAATAAAGTGATGCCACGCTTTATGTATTATCATATATCACAATATCACGTTCTGAATCAAGTGGTACCATGTTTTATATATTATCATATATCAGAATATCACATTCTGAATCAAGGGGTACTATGTTTTATGTGTTATCATAAATCAGTATATCACATTCTGAATCTATTGGTGACATGTTTTATGTATCACATATATCAGTATATCACATTCTGTATCACATGGTGCCATGTTTTATGTATTATCATATATCAGTATATCACATTCTCAATCAAGTGGTGCCATGATTTATGTTTTATCATATATCAGTATATTACAATCTGAATGAAGTGGTGCCATGCGTTATGTTGCATCATATATCAGTATATCACACTCTGAAAGAAGTAGTGTCATGTTTTATGTATTATCATATATCAGTATATCTCTTTCAGAATCAAGCAGAGCCATGTTTTATGGAATATCATATATCACTATATCACATTCTGAATCAAGTGATGCCATTTTTTTGTGTATTATATATCTCTATATCACACTCTGATTCAAGTGGTCCCATGTTTTATGTAATATCATATATCAGTATACCAAATTCTGAATCAAGCACTGCCATGTTTTAAGTATTATCATATATTACTATATCACATTCTGAATCAAGTGGTGCCATCATTTTTGTATTATCATATATCAGTATACCACATTCTGAACCAAGTGGTGCCATGTCTTATTTATTATCATATATCACTATATTATATTCTGAATCAAATTGTGCCATGTTTTATGTATTATCATATATCAGTATATCACATTTTGAATCAAGTGGTGCCATGTTTTATGTATTATCATATATCAGTATATCACATTCTGAATCAAGTGGTGCTGTGTTTTATGTATTATATGTCAGTATATCACATTCTGAATCAAGTGGTGCCATGTTTTATGTGTTATCTTATATCAGTACATCACATCCTGAATCAAGTGGTGCCATGTTTTACATATCATATATCAGTATATTACATTTTGAATCAAGTGGTGCCATGTTTATGTATTATCATATGTCAGTATATCACATTCTTAATCAAGTGGTACCATGTTTTATGTATTATCATATATCAGTATATCATCCTGTATTATCATATATCAGTATATCACATTCTGAATCAAGTGGTGCCATGTTTTATGTATTATATGTCAGTATATCACATTCTGAATCAAATGGTGCCATGTTTTATGTAGTATCATATATTACTATATCACATTCTGAATCAAGTGGTGCCATCTTTTTTTCTATTATCATATATCAGTATACCACATTCTGAATCAAGTGGTGCCAAGTTTTATGTATTATCATATATCTCTATATTACATTCTGAATCAAATGGTGTCATGTTTTATGTAATATCATATATCATTATATCAAATTCTGAATCAAGTGGTACCATGTTTTGTGTATTATCATATATCAGTATGCCACATTTTGCATCACATGGTGATATGTTATATGTAATATCATATATCAGTATATTACATTCTGAATCAAGTGGTGCCATGCTTTATGTTGCATCAAAAATGCATCCTTCAAAAAATCACTCCACTCTTATCTAACCTCCACATGGCAATGCTCCTGCTCTCACCCTTCGTAACCTACTATTTCATCTAGTAACTCTTTCAGTTCTGACTGTATGAACACCAGGCAGCATTACCCTTGGCCTACCTGTATACTGCACTAACTCTATATAAAAAAAAAAAAAAAATTTATAAATTTGGTGTTACTCTTATTGCCTTGTTTCAGCTGTCTCTGCATGTTTAATTACATAAATTGTACTATGTTTTACCACATCAAATGTATATGTATATCCTCTGTATTTGGTACTTTTCTCATGTTGAACCCCATGAAATGTCTATGTATATCCTCATTCTCTGTTAAATATGTATGTGGAGCTTTTCTCCACAGGACTCCATTGAAAACGGGTTCTTGAGCCCAATGGACTATCCTGGTTAAACAAATGCAAATAAATAAAATAAATCATATATCAGTATATCACACTCTTAAAGAAGTAGTGCCATGTTTTACATATTATATATCACTATATCACATTCTGAATCAAGTGGTGCCATTTTTTGTGTATTATATATCTCTATACCACATCTTGAATCAAGAGGTCCCATGCTATATGTAATATCATATATCAGTATACCACAATCTGAATCAAGCAGTGCCATGTTTTTAAGTATTATCATATATTATTATATCACATTCTGAATCAAGTGGTGCCATCTTTTTTGTATTATCATATATCAGTATACCACATTCTGAATCAAGTGGTGGCATGTTTTATGTATTATCGTATATCAGTATTCTAACATTATTCATAGGAATTATCCATTGTTATTACATATTACATTTTGAATCAAGTGGTCCAATGTTTTATGTATTATCATATATCAGTATATCACATTCTGAATCAAGTGGCACCATGTTTATGTATTATCATATATCAGTGTATCACATTCTGAATTAAGCATTGCCATGGTTTCTGCATTATATGTCAGTATATCGCATTCTGAATCAAGTGGTGCCATGTTTTATTTATTATCTTATATCAGTATATCACATTCTGAATCAAGTGGTGCCATGTTTTACATATTATCATATATCAGTATATCACATTCTGAATCAAATGGTGCCATGTTCTATGTATTATCATATATCAGCATATCACATTCTGAATCAAGTGGTGCCATGTTTTACATTTTATCATATATAAGTATATCACATTCTGAATAGAGTGGTGCCATGTTTTTTGTATTATTATATATCAGTATACCACATTCTGAATCAAGTGGTGCCATGTTTTATGCATTATCATATATCAGTATATCACATTCTGAATCAAGTGGTGCCATGTTTTATGTAGTATATGTCAGTATATCACATTCTGAATCAAGTGGTACAATGTTTTATGTATTATCATATATCAGTATATCACATTCTGAATCAAGTAGTGCCATGTTTTCTGCATTATCATATAGCAGTATATTACATTCTGAATCAAGTGGTGCCATGTTTATGCATTATCTTATATCAGTATATCACATTCTGAATCAAGTGGTGCCATGTTTTACATATTATCATATATCAGTATATCACATTCTGAATCAAGTGGTGCCATGTTTTATGTATTATCATATATCAGTATATCACATTCTGAATCAAGTGGTGCCATCTTTTTTGTATTATCATATATCAGTATACCACATTCTGAATCAAGTGGTGCCATGTTTTATGTATTATCATATATCAGTATATTACATTCTGAATCAAGTGGTGCCATGTTTTATGTAATATCATATATCAGTATATCACATTCTGAATCAAGTGGTGCAATGTTTTATGTAGTATCATATATCAGTATATCACATTCTAAATCAAGTGGTGCCATGTTTTATGTATTATCATATGTCACTATATCACATTCTGAATCAAGTGTTGCCATGTTTTATGTTATCAAATATGCATCCTTCAAATATCACATTCTGAATCAAGTGATGCTCATGCTCTGTTATATCTATTATTTCATATAGTATATCACATTCTGAATCAAGTGGTACCATGCATGTTTTATTATATATCACTATATCATAAAAATATTTTCTGAATTTTGTGTTACATTTTATGTATCACATATATCTGCATGTATAATCACATAAATCACATGGTGCCATGTTTTATGTATTATCATATATCAGTATATCACATTCTCTTAACCAAGTGGTGCCATGAAATGTTTATGTATATCATCATTCTATATTACAATATGAATGAAGTGGTGCTTTTATGTTGCATCATATATCCAATGTATATCACACTCTGAAAGAAGTAGTGCAAAGGTTCAATAAAAAATCATATATCAGTATACCTCTTTCAGAATCAAGCAGAGCCATGTTTTATGCAATATCATATATCACTATATCACTTTCTGAATCAAGTGATGCCATATTTTTGTGTATTATATATCTCTCTATATCACATTCTGATTCAAGTGGTCCAATGTTTTATGTAATATCATATATCAGTATACCAAATTCTGAATCAAGCACTGCCATGTTTTAAGTATTATCATATATTACTATATCACATTCTGAATCAAGTGGTGCCATCTTTTTTATCATATATCAGTATACCACATTCTGAATCAAGTGGTGCCATGTCTTATTTATTATCATATATCACTATATTATATTGTATGTCAAATGGTTCAAATTGTAGTTTTATGTATTATCATATATCAGTACTGCTATCACATTTTGAATCAAAGTAGGAGACTCAAACCTTGCACCATGTTTTATGTATTATATACACTTTAATCATTAGGCCAATCAAGCCCCAAAATATATAAATATATCCATATTGGACTCTCTCATTCAAGCAGAGATCACATTCTTCGACACTTGCATTTGTGGTGCAGTTTACATATCATATATCAGTACTATCTAAGTGTGAGCCATGTTTATGCCTAGTGTATTATCCATTGTCAGACATCACATCCTAATCATGGAACCATGTTTGTATTTATCATATATCAGTATATCACATTTTGAATCAAGTAGTGCCATGTTTATGTATTATCATATGTCAGTATATCACATTCTTAATCAAGTGGTACCATGTTTTATGTATTATCATATATCAGTATATCACATTCTGAATCAAGTGGTGCCATGTTTTATGTATTATATGTCAGTATATCACATTCTGAATCAAGTGGTGCCATCTTTTTTTCTATTATCATATATCAGTATACCACATTCTGAATCAAGTGGTGCCAAGTTTTATGTATTATCATATATCTCTATATTACATTCTGAATCAAATGGTGTCATGTTTTATGTAATATCATATATCATTATATCAAATTCTGAATCAAGTGGTACCATGTTTTGTGTATTATCATATATCAGTATATCACATTTTGCATCACATGGTGATATGTTATATGTACTATCATATATCAGTATATTACATTCTGAATCAAGTGGTGCCATGCTTTATGTTGCATCATATATCAGTATATCACACTCTTAAAGAAGTAGTGCCATGTTTTACATATTATATATCACTATATCACATTCTGAATCAAGTGGTGCCATTTTTTGTGTATTATATATCTCTATATCACATCTTGAATCAAGAGGTCCCATGCTATATGTAATATCATATATCAGTATACCACAATCTGAATCAAGCAGTGCCATGTTTTAAGTATTATCATATATTATTATATCACATTCTGAATCAAGTGGTGCCATCTTTTTTGTATTATCATATATCAGTATACCACATTCTGAATCAAGTGGTGGCATGTTTTATGTATTATCGTATATCAGTATATTACATTTTGAATCAAGTGGTCCAATGTTTTATGTATTATCATATATCAGTATATCACATTCTGAATCAAGTGGCACCATGTTTTATGTATTATCATATATCAGTGTATCACATTCTGAATTAAGCATTGCCATGGTTTCTGCATTATATGTCAGTATATCGCATTCTGAATCAAGTGGTGCCATGTTTTATTTATTATCTTATATCAGTATATCACATTCTGAATCAAGTGGTGCCATGTTTTACATATTATCATATATCAGTATATCACATTCTGAATCAAATGGTGCCATGTTTTATGTATTATCATATATCAGTATATCACATTCTGAATCAAGTGGTGCCATGTTTTATGCATTATCATATATCAGTATATCACATTCTGAATCAAGTGGTGCCATGTTTTATGTATTATCATATATCAGTATATCACATTCTGAATCAAGTGGTGCCATGTTTTATCCATTATCATATATCAGTATATCACATTCTGAATCAAGTGGTGCCATGTTTTCTGCATTATCATATAGCAGTATATTACATTCTGAATCAAGTGGTGCCATGTTTTATGCATTATCATATATCAGTATATCACATTCTGAATCAAGTGGTGCCATGTTTTATGTATTATCATATATCAGTATATCACATTCTGAATCAAGTGGTGCCATGTTTTATGTGGTATCATATATCATATCTTACATTCTGAATCAAGTGATGCCATATTTTTTGTATTATCATATATAAGTATATCACATTCTGAATTAAGCGGTGCCATGTTTTATGTTTTATCATATATCAGTGTACCACATTCTGAATCAAGTGGTGCCATGTTTTATGTATTATAATATATATATCAGTATATGACATTCTGAAACAAGTGGTTTCATGTTTTATGTATTATCTTACATCAGTATATCACATTCTGAATCGCATGGTGGCATGTTTTATGTATTATCAAATAGAATATCACATTCTGAATTACGTGATGCCATGTTGTACGTGTTATCATATATCATTATATCACATTATGAATCACATGGTGCCATGTTTTATGTAGTATCATATATCACTATATCACATTTGAATCACGTGGCACAATGTTTTATGTATTATTATATATCACTATATCACATTCTGAATCAAGTTTTGCCATGTATTATGTATTATCGTATATCAGTATATCACATTCTGAGTCAAGTCGTACCATGTTTTATGTAATATCATATATATCAGTATATCACATTTGAATCACATGGTGCCATGTTTTTGTATTATCATATATCATAATATTACATTCTGAATCAAGTGGTACCATGTTTAATGTATTATCATATATCAGTATATCACATTCTGAGTCAAGTGGTGCCATTTTTTATGTATTATCATATATAGGTATACCACATTCTGAATCAAGTGGTACCATGTTTTATGTATTATCATATATCACATTATTACATTTGAATCACATGGTGCCGTATTTTGTGTATTATCATATATCAGATATCATATTCTGAATCAAATGGGCATTGTTTTATGTTTTATCATATATCAGTATATCACAATCTGAATCAAGTGGTGCCAGGTTTTATGCAGTATTATATATCAGT
>NW_025055780.1:0-6779 GCF_019279795.1 Protopterus annectens
AGTGTACAACAACAGTGGTCCATCACAACAAAGGTGTTGCCTGAATGGGTTGTCCAAACATCCACCCCAGGATGCTGACAAGCTTGTTCTGCACAGCTATGGAATCGATCAGTATTGAGCCCAGACAGAAGGCTAATGTGGACCTACTGATACTGGACCCTACACACTGTGGCTGTTGTAACTGCAGAACCGGCCCCTAAACATGTCTGACCCATTTGAAGCAGTCATTAAGGTCATTGATGAGGGCATGTGGTCCACAAGTGTAGCTGGACCGTGCACATGCTTCTAGACAATACCCTACCAGTTCAGTATGGATATCTCCACCAGCTTACATATACACCCCTATGTCAGTAGAGGCGTTGCACACCAGACCAAGGTCAGAACTGACATGGTCAGACATGCCGCATCCATGTCAGACTACAAAGCGGATATGAGTGGCATCCCACAAGGCCTGGTCTTGGCCCCCCCACCCCCGTTCTGTATACATGTCCCATAGGTATAGGCCAACATGGAAGGACTGTGACTGAGCATGTATGCAGAGGAGTACAAACAGCCCACCATATCCGACCCCCAGCTGAGACAAGCAACCGAAAAAAGGGCCACCTACAAACAGACAACTGTAGCCATAGCCATGACAGCAAGCTATTACAGAACTGTGTATAGACAACCACCGTGGATATACAGTAAGTGCCCACAAATTCCCAAAAGGTGTTAACCCATGAGATACCTAACATGTAATGTGAGACCTGGGTACAAAAGGTGATAAATATCCTGCACTGGACAAACATGTGTCTGTAGTGTTTGCAGAAACATGTACCATATACCCACCCAAACATGAAGGTGGCAGATGTAGATAAGGGAACTCACTCTGGCTCTGCAGCCATCCTCCATCAGCATCACAATTGACTACAACTGTATCCTCCATCAACTGTAAAGTCCACAACAGTCCCCCACCAGGGGTAGCAAAACATGAACAGATGCCATGTGTTGCCTGAGTAAACAAACTGCAGCCCCCCCCCACCATCCTTCCCAGCTACAGGAAAGCTGTGCCTGATGTATGAAGCCATGTCCAACCTGGAATGAATGAACATGTTGCACCTTGTACAATCTGAATGGCAGTGAGCTATGCACATGAGAGACCTGAACCCCAGCACTGACATACATAGGACAAGCTGTACAGAATGATCCATAACACAGAAGGCACCCCACCTTCAGTAAACTCCTGGTACAGGTCAGCCAGAGTCCACATATTGACACCCCTCAAGAGGCATCCGTGTATGGGAGATGGTAGGCTACCCTGGGTATCACTGTTATGTCAGAGGTAGACAGAGGCACAGTATACCAACCATGACATATGTAATGGCAAACTCCAGTTACAATGTGGGTTGAAGGACAAACACACCCTGTGACTACCCTCAGAAATGGCCAAATGCTAGTGTTTGCCAATGTCCACCCATCTTGTGGAATACACTACGAATGTTGGACGAGCCTGGTGTAGGTAGTTCATATCTGAACATATTGCAACATGGTCATATGTGCACAACTGGCCCCTACAAGTCTGTTGTGCTCACTATGAAGATGTCAAGCAGTGATAGGACTAAAGCCCAGGATACTGTCCACCACAGTGAAAGTACGAACCAGTACACTTTTACTACAGTGTTAGGTCATTATGAAAGTATGTTGAGAACTGTCTGCAAAGTATCCCATGCAATTTCCCGCAGGCACAGTATAATCCCTGTTGTGGCAGACATGAAGCAGTTGGCCAGTTAGTACACAAATGACACCAACACACAATCATAACGTGGGTATGTGAAGGTTACACACACCCAAATATGTGGTGGACTTCAGAGTGCAACATATGGAAAGCTCACACTGGGCATGCTCGCACACTTTGATAAATGAGGCATATGTCAGACAACATGCCATGGAAAGGCTGAACTGGGCATGCTCACACACTTAGGCCATATCTCCGTGTAGCAGTTGGCCACACATATCTGGTATTTGTACGTGTCAGTCCAGGAACCAACCACAACACAGCAATCAGTCCAGTGCACACAGTAAATGACCACAGAGACATAAGTGATATAGTGGATCCCCGTCATATGCAAACATCTGCCACAGATACACAAGTTGGTCATAGGAACAGGGAATGCTATGGCAATAAAGACCTGCAAACAGTAGAACAGCAAAACAAATATTGTGCATCCGACAATTGAACATATGGGTGTAGAGGTCAATACTAGGCTTCTTGCCCCAGTAAATGACAGCTCAGCCAGAGTGTGCTTGGCATCTGCATCCCCAGGATAGTAGGCTACCATGCCACTGTAAAGTAGGTCACAGAAGGCAACATGTGAGGCTAGTGAGCTGTGCCTCTGTCAAGCAGGGGCACCGTGGAGGTCTCAGGGATTGAATGTGCTAAGCCACAGCCATGTTGTCGGTGTGTGCTGTGAGAGGGTTGCTGAGGATCTCTGACAGTAGGTGTCCGTCAATAACAGACTGAGGGAGCCCTATTTTAATTCTCTGGACGATTCCACTGTCAACACTGTGTTGTAATGAGTATGTGTGAATGAAGTGCCGTGCTGGAACTGCCCACAGATGTCCTCCCTCTGTGGGCTACAGCTCTGCAATGTATTAGGTCACTCTGTCTGTTGAACGGTGCATATATGGCCGGTGTACAGCTGACAGGTGTCTTGTTGTGGAGCAGTCATGGGTATATGTGGGATAGCATGACCAATGCAAACTGTACACATGCTCATAGGATGCAATTGTCAAGGATTATGCTGAGTGGCCAGTATAGTCCTCCAGCATGGGTCCTCTGAAGTCATTCACCCCAGTCTACACAAGTGTAGAGTCTGCTTGTGCTAAACACAGTTTGTGTGCAGTGACAACCTTGCCTGGGGGTGGAGATGAGATATGGATGTCCAGGGAAAGGTGGGTATGGTCAGATATCAACAATGGTGGTCTACCTCTGGTGTGGAACAGTGAGTACCCACGTTGCAGATGGACAGGTGCAATATGTATTCACCCATGTGGCTGTGGTGTGTGGTTCTGCCATAGCACATGGACCCACAAATTGTAGTGGCTGTAGGGTAAAGTGGTAGAGGCCTGAGTAGTTCTCACACACAATATGCCTGTACCTGATGTTAACAACTGGAATGGTGTATGTGAATACCTGCATATCCTGGCACTGTTCCCAGGGAAGCTAAGTGTGTGTCCTGGATGTGGGTGTGGTGTTCTGGACTGGTTGTGTTGTGTGTTACAGGTCCTGTGGTCCCAAAGCATGGTATAGAACATAACCTGCCAGTGCGATGTGCATATCTGACCCTGACGTAGGTGGCTGCAAATGCATATATATGCTACCCCCCACCTGACAGGTAGTACTACATCTACATACCTCTGTAGAAATAAAGATGTCAGCACCCTAGAAATACTACAGGTGCAGAAGAGCTGCCAAGTAATTCGGATAGTGCCGCAATCGTCTCCCTAAAGTGTCATAATATAGTTAGGTAGGGGTTCGAATCCTGCAAATGCTTAGTGTGTGTGTGTGTGTGTGTGTGGGTGAGTGGGGTTTGTGTGTGTGAAAGGCTGTGAGAGGGAAATGTCCCTTTTGGCAACTGGGAAAACACACTACAGGATGCACACTCCCCTTTACTAAACACTGATGATGTCAGCACCCTATAAGTACAGCAGGAGAAGAGAAGCCTCCCAGTAATGCGAATAGCATGCTCTGCTAATGCGTCCATCTCAAGTGTCATAACATAGTTAGGTAGTGGTTTGAATCCTGCAAATGGCAAGTGTGTGTGTTTGGATGAGGGGGGTTAGTGTGTGTGAGGGAAATGTCCCTTTTGGCAACTGGGAGAACACACTACAGGATGCACACTCCCCTTTCTAAACACAGATGATGTCAGCACCCTATAAGTACAGCAGGAGAAGGGAAACCTCCCAGTAATGTGAATAGCGCGCTCTGCTAATGCATCCATCTCAAGTGTCATAACATAGTTAGGTAGTGGTTTGAATCCTGCAAATGGCA
Source organism: Protopterus annectens (assembly GCF_019279795.1). NCBI lineage: Eukaryota > Metazoa > Chordata > Ceratodontiformes > Protopteridae > Protopterus > Protopterus annectens. The sequence continues at coordinate 4,031 of NW_025055780.1, forward strand.
AGGGTGTGTGTTTGGCTGAGGGGGTTAGTGTGTGTGGGAAATGTCCCTTTTGGCAACTGGGAGAACACACTACAGGATGCACACTCCCCTTTCTAAACACAGATGATGTCAGCACCCTATAAGTACAGCAGGAGAAGGGAAGCCTCCCAGTAATGCCAATAGCGCACTCTGCTAATGCATCTGTCTCAAGTGTCATAACATAGTTAAGTAGTGGTTTGAATCCTGCAAATGACAAGTATGTGTGTTTGGATGAGGGGGGTTTGTGTGAGTGAAATCCCCCTTTTTGGCAACTGGGAGAACACACTACAAGATGCACATTCCCCTTTCCAAACACAGATGATGTCAGCACCCTATAAGTACAGCAGGAGAAGGGAAGCCTCCCAGTAATGCGAATAGCGCGCTCTGCTAATGCGTCCGTCTGGAGTGTCATAACATAGTTAGGTAGTGGTTTGAATCCTCCAAATGGCAAGTGTGTGTGTTTGGATGAGGGGGGTTTGTGGGAGGGAAATGTTCCTTTTGGCAACTGGGAGAACATACTACAGGATGCACACTCCCCTTTCTAAACACAGATGATGTCAGCACCCTATAAGTACAGCAGGAGAAGGGAATTCTCCCAGTAATGCGAATAGCGCACTCTGCTAATGCATCCGTCTCAAGTGTCATAACATAGTTAGGTAGTGGTTTGAATCCTGCAAGTGTGTGTGTTTGGATGGGGGGGTTACTATATGTGTGAGGGAAATGTCCCTTTTGGCAGCTGGGAGAACACACTACAGGATGCACACTCCCCTTTCTAAACACAGATGATGTCAGCACCTATAAGTACAGCAGGAGAAAGAAAGCCTTCCAGTAATGTGAGTAGCGCACTCTGCTAATGCGTTTCTCTTGAGTATCGTAATGTAGTTAGGTAGGAGTTTGAAACCTATAAATGGTGTGTGTGTTTGGATGGGGGGATTTTGTGTGTGTGCATTTGTATGAAAACATGTTAGCTTTGGCAATCAGGTGATCACACTACCTGATGCACATTACCCTTTCAAAATACTGATGTTGTCAGCACCCTATAAGTATAGTCAGAGAAGAGGAACTATCTAGTAAACCGAATAGTGGCTTTGCTAATGCGCTCTCTCACGTGTCATGACTTAGTTAGGTAGGGAATGAATCCTGCAAATGGCAAGTGTGCATGTGTGTGGGGTAGTAGGGTGTGTGTAAATGCAAGTGTGGGGACAGATCCATTTGGCAAATACTACAAAAAACCAGATGCTGCATATCCGCCCAGTAAACACAGGGGATGTCACCACACTATCAGCACAGCCAAACAGGGCTAGTTGGCTAGTAATGCCAATAGTGTGCTCTGCTACTGTGTCTATTACCATTGTCAGAGTACAGATAGGTATGTTTTGGTAACCCACAACTGTCACGTGTGGTTGTGTCACACAGTATGACCTTGTGTGGGTGTTTGTACATAACAATGCATGCCATTGCCTAAACCAGCAATGGCATTGCACATGATGTATGTGTGACACATACACATAAATACCTGTGACCTGCAGTAGTTACCATGTCTGACACATGCTTTGAGTGGATAAATGGTATTTGCAATGTATACCAATATGACTGTGTCTTACTGTGCAGGGTCGCGTGGTATGTCCCTATACAGTGTGGGTGTCTATGGTGAAAGACCTACAGCAGGGGATACACATCTGGTCTGGGCCATATAGTGTACATGTAGTCGATGTACAGGTGTTGCATGTTCCCACCTGTTGTGGTAGTGGTAACATGTCATTCCACTGCAATTCGGTGACCACATGCTGTGAACCCTTCAACTAGTGTATTGTAGGTACAGTAATGCTCCCCACAATGTTTGGCTGGATACAGTCCGGCCATATAAACACAGTTCTTGAGACTGTCATATTGCCAGTGTTGTTATGGAGGATAGGTGGTCTTCCTGTGTATGGGAGGGTTGTGTGTGCCAGGCTATGAACCAGATGGCAGTCCGACACACTGTTAGCTGCACATGAGTAGGCTCTGATGGTTTGTGCTGTGCCAACAACCTGGAGGTGTGTGTATCTGTGTTACCTTGGGATACCACCCCCCTATCCATGTGTGTTACATGTGTAGGGGACGACAGGCATGGTATGGGGCATAACCTGTCAGTGATGGGTAACACCTGTGAGCCATGAATCATGAATCTGGTACTGCACAGACATTGCAGTTCACCATGCTGAAGCAGTGTCTGGTGCATGCATCTTCCGGTGTACACTGCTGTTGTTGTGTAGCAGCACTGTTAGTGTCCTAACCTGTGTGATACCCATGGAGGTTGCTATGTAAACCATGTCCTGCAGCATAAGGCAGTATGTGTGTACCAAGGAGCTTTGCCATTATACATTGGGCCATGGGTGTTACATGCAAGATGACCCTTGCACATCATTGTGGCTTCCCTAGCATGTAAGTACACGTTGACAGCCAGTGGATAACCTATGAATGACAGTGGAGACTGAGCATAATGTAGACATACAACACCCTTCCCACATATAGTGGTAGAATACCTGGTGAGAGTATGTTGGCAACCAACATCAGGCTCATACTGGCCTGTGCCACATGCTGAGAGATCCATTCTATGTTCCCTATCATGTAGTCCAGGGAGATATGTCTCAGGCAGCCATACCGGCATGGTAAATGAGTGAGTCATATCTGTCCATGCCTCTGACTGACCTGCATGCATGTGTGCTGTGGTGGACCATAGTGCCCCTGA
>NW_025055781.1:0-7748 GCF_019279795.1 Protopterus annectens
TTTCCCAACAGAATAAAAAAACAGTGAGAGAGTCCTGCATTCCCTTGATGTTCAGACAAGTAAGGTTCCACCTTAACAAGACCAAGTCCCTTAGGAGATCAGAGCAATTGTTTGTCTCCTTTCACACCAGAGCTCTGGGGATAGTGGTAACAAAACAGACTATTTCTGCCTGGATTTCCAGGACCATCTCCTTTTGTTACTCCTACCATGGCAACAATCTAAACTCAAAAATTAAACCCAACAACTTGAGCCATGGCCTCATCTGGAGCTTTCTTCAAAGGGCTGGACACTGCTTCCATTCTTCAGGCAGCTACCTGGACATCTGTCCATATCTTCATCAAACACTACAAACTGGACCACATCTCCAAATCTAGAGCAGATGTTGCTAGGGCAGTCCTGCATGGATTCTTGGAAAACAGTTCCAAACCACCCTCCTCTTCTTCCCTTTGAGCTATGACGCTCACCAAAAGGTTTTAAATACTGGAACATGTGAATAGAAGGATATAGAATAGTTGTGTAAAATCTTACCATAACCATAGATGACCTTCTCTTCCATATTGTAGTATTCTATCCCACCCCCTTTATATAATTACAAAAATGCTTTGTTGGATGACACAGGATTTGTGCAGTGATCCTGGGACTGGAGTCTGACTGGGACATTCAGTTCTGAGGAAAGGTACGTGCAGACATCACTTTTATGGCACATGCACCCAACGTCGGACATCCCACGTACCTTGCAGTGACTAAAGCTTTTGTAAACTGACAGGATGCTCGGGTAGCTAAGCAGAGAATAACCCAAAGGTTTTGAATACTGCAATATGAAAGAGAAGGACATGTATGGTTATTGTAAGATCTTACACAACTATTCTTTACTTCATAAAAAAGTTATGGATTGGTGCAATAAAAGAAACATTTTATTTTTACATCAGAACTTCAACACTGTCCCTTTGACATCCCTCCTGGCAACAATACATTTCCACTGGAGAATATCCTACATTGGATATCCATAGCAATTGCAGAAGTAAAAATAATACCAGGTGATGTCAATATCAATTGGTTGGACACGTCCTCTAACTCTACATCTAGCATGAACTTATATGGTTTCATATAACTATAATAGCACCTTACATTATAGCAAGACATCAAAATCCTTATTAGACTGCATTGAGCAGCATCCTAATATGACACTGTAGAAAATTCACCACTCTCTCAGTGACCACCTCCAAATCTGTACAAGCAGACAGGTGCAGAAACACCACCAAAAAAAAAAGAGGAAAGAGAGACATTTTGGAGAAATGTTTTAAAACCCTGTGGAACATAAAGGAGATGACTGGATAGATATTTTAAAAAGAAACAATAAGGAGATCAAATACACAGGATATGAAATGGAGTGAAGTAGCAGAAAAAGAAAGTGAAACAAAAGTAAGGATGCAGTACCTAATTTCTGGCTAAAAGTATTAACATCTTTACATAAAGATTTAGCCTTGAGTAAAAATTACTTATATTTGCATCCTGAACAAACACCAGCCTGGTTAATAACATGAAAAATGATACTCCTCCTTAATAGTGAACCTGTAAGCCATCTTAAAACTATTGAACTATAACTAGTCTTCTGACTATGTGCAAACTTTATACTGGAATTGAGATGCAGCCAAGGTTTATACTCATTTAGAAGTAAACTCAGTCATGGCAATAGAATAAAAGGGAAACAAAAGGAAGTCTGATAGAACAAAGGAGCATTTGTTGCTAAATAAAGCCATAATGAAGATTTGTAAAAAGCAGAAGAATCTAAGTATGATATGAACAGATTTAAAAAAAACTATTGCATCCAACATTCATGAATAAAGAAGTGCTTACAGATGTATGTAATAAATCCTGCATTGATCAATTACATTACAGTGACCATGAAACTGTGGCAAACCACCTTGCAGTTAAGCCATGATAAAGGGCAAACTATTATACCAGGGATAAAATGTCAAATGGGATATTCCAGGGTGATTCTTTATTACTGCTGTTGTTTTGTCTTACCCTTAACCCTTTAAGCGGTTTACTAAACAGTTTAGGTCTTAATTACAATATGGTTCCCAGAAAACAACCTTTCTTATGCATCACATCTTATCTACTTTTTGTAGATGACTTAAAACTGTATATTTTATCAGATGATGAGTTGAAATTACAACTGTAAGTGGTTAAAAGTTTCTCAGATGATATAAAAACATTTGGCCTTGATAAATGTGCAGGAAAGTTGTACCAAGAAAATTATGATATCGGACAAGAGTGTGATATAAAGGAACTTGAGCTGGAAAGAGTAAATAAATGTTTAAGAACTGATGAAGGATCACCAATAAAACATAAACAAATGTAAATAAAACTCTAAGAAATACTCCAGAAGACTAAAACTAATATTGAAAACAGTCTTGACATCCAGGAATAAAGTCCAAGCTATACAACAATTTGCTCTTTCTGTTTTAGCTTACAGTTTTGTTGTGACTGACTGGCCCTAAAAGGTATTGGATCACTTGGGCAGAAAAACAATAAAATTGCTTCACACTTACTAAATGATATATAAAAATTAGTATATACCAAGATTATCTTGCTCTAAATGAGATATAGGTCTCCTCAAAACTGATTATATCTATAGATCTGCAGTTGTGTAACTGCATACATATCTGCTGATCTCATCAGATCCAAACATAGTAAAAGTTTTAAGACATGAGGAGAGAAAGTCCTAAGATGACCGCTCTGCTTAGTTTACCAGAAGTATTCAACTGGCAAGTGGGAATGGAAATCAAAGCAGAAGTAGAAAAAGATGTCTCTTCCTTTGAATCTCACAATTTCTTGAAAATGTACTGAAATTCACAGTCTGGTAGTTGGTTTGAGCTTGAGTAAATTAAGTAACCTGCCGTCCTTAAAGGTATTTCACACACATACACACACACAATCAAATAGTAACTGAATGTGCCAAAAAACGAAAAAAAAGAGAGAAAATTTAAGGAGAATGGTTAGATGAGAAGGAAAGAAATGTGGAAAAGCCATAAAGGTAGTGGCAAGTATAGAGATCTTGTGGAATAACCTCATGTTGACCAGCATTTTGACACAGGAATGAATAGGGAGAGGTGAATTTAAACCAAAGGAAGAAAGCTTAATAATGGTAGCCCAGGATAAAGTACTGCATACATGTTGGTTTACAAAATCCATTGAACATGTCTGAGAAGCAGATAAATGTAGGCTCAGTAAAAAAGAATGGTAAGCAGTTGCACACGTTGTTTCTGGCTTTGACATATTTATGGCAGAGGGCCTATAAATAAATAAATAAATAAAGGCACAATAATGTGGCAATTTTGTTCCACTCAGGTTTGTGCAAACACTATAACATAGATGTAGCTGAGAAGCATTGGGAACATGAACCCAAAAAAATCTGATGGGGAATGATGAAGTGTACATTACATGGAATCATTTATTACCAACAGCCCAAATAATCAATGCGATAAAACCTGCTATAGTAGTTCATGAAAAAAGACAAAAGTGGCACTGATCACTGAAATTGCTACACCTTGCAGTTAGTGTCCCACGTAAGTGAGACACAAAGTCATAGAATATCAAGATTTGCAGGCAGAAATGAGTGTGATGTAGACAAAAGATATACAGACAGTTGCAGCAGTAGTTGAAGGAATGGTTATTAAGCTGGTGTGTCTTCTTTGAGGACTCAACACATGTTCCCGTGTGTTCACGTGGATTTCCTCCAGGTGCTCTGATTTTCTTCCACATTCCAAAGACATGCAGCAGGTGGACTGAGCACTCTAAATTGGCCATAGGTGGGAGTGTGTGGTATGGAAGAACTATCATGGCAGGGCTAGCCACCCGGTGGTGTAGACCCTGGCGCTAGATGATTTCTGCTGTTGAAGTGGCACCTCTCAACCTCTTGGAGCAAGAAATCTGGACAAAGCCATTTATAAAAGTGGGACAAAGGCCCAAAAATAGGGACATTTTTTAAATATTGCTCTTACAAACTTGGAAAGTTAATACAATAACAGGCTTTGCATTAGCATGAATTTTCTGAAGGGTATGAAGTCTGAAACTCAAATGTCTGTTATTTTCTAATGTTAATATTTAATGATTTGCCAGTAATTTGCCAGAAAACTACAATTTTATGAAAACTGGATCAAAAATATGAGGCAAAAATCTAGACATTCTGTGAAAAATCTGTACAGTTGAGAGGTGTGACACCCAGACCCCATGTGCAAAAATGGGAACAAGAGATTGTGGACGGATGGATGGATAGACACATAACACTGTATGAATTGCAGGAGTCAGTTCTGGGCCCACTGTGGGTGCTGTGAAGAACATTTTTGCCTAACATCAAAGACTGAAACAATACACATTTCATGAACTTCAATCATACCCTGACTTAGGGATGAGATATTAGAAACCTAAAATATTTGAAGATATTAAACCAGACATCTCCCACAATCATCTAAACGGTATGTTTACAAAGCAACATGCAACCTGTCCAAGTTTAACCCAGACATATTCATTACTACCCTATCATCTATTAACTTAAATATTCCAAAAATCCTCTCCTTAGATGATGCTGTAAATAAATTCAATGCAACTTTCCTAAATAGTCTTGTACCTCCTAGAATAAGAGACTAAAACAAATAATGTAATCTGGCTATCCAAAAACAGTAGAATGCTAATGTGGGATAAAAAAAATCATGGAACATATGGCAGAAATATAAAATATCACAGTATCACAAAAACTTCAGAATGCTCCACATCTGTAATAAAATGCAAATAAATGAAAAAATATATATACTAAAAGAACATTAAAATAATAGTTAACAAAAATCTCAAAAATTCTGTTCAGCCATTAAAAAAATTTACATCCTGGCCAAAATTTCAGCCCTAATCCCTTACTACTCAAAACTGCAATAGAATTTAACTCTTATATCACAGATAGTATAAGGATGCCGACAACTAATCCCTCCCCTGCCCAACAGCCACATATCACTACATCCACTTTCACCTTTAGACCTGTGCCCACATCCTATATGAAACAATTCAAACTCAAACCATGCTCATCTTCAGCTGATGACCTTCCAAGTGAGTATCTTAAAATAGTAGCCAGTAGCACTGCCCATCCTGTATCAATGCTTATAAATAGGTCAGTCCAGGAATCCCATGTTACCTCTCTGGAAAAAAAAAAAATCATACATTATCTTTCTACACAAAGGAGAAAATTCAAACTAACTTTAGACCTACAGTAATCGGCGATGTTGTACTTCACTGGCTCACCTTCAGTTTCGTACAGGAGTGGGCGTAGTCCAGATGATTGACGAGTGAACATGAAATAAGGCATGATTGGCATGCCATGCATATTAGCCACTGACATCATGCCTACAATCCAACAGGCTTACTAACAATTAAAACAAATTCATCAGAATGTTCCGTACTAAAGGCTGCCTAACTCAGCTGCTTATCTACATTCATTGTATGCATCATGCTAGGGGCTAACATGCATAGCATGCCATTGTCTACATATACCCTTCCTTTGGACGTTATTGTGTCATGTAATATTACACTACTCTTGCAGGTGCTAATGGAAGGCAGTAGGTCCAAATGGCGAGGGGTGTGTGTGTGTGGGGGGGGTTCAGTGCCCCCACAGAAGTCGGTATATCCAAGTTGGGGGAGTGCAGGGGATTTGCCCCCTGCAAAAGCAAAGGGAAAACATAATTGCTGTTTCTTCTACAGGAAAAGAAGTGGAAATCACAGTACATTATTCACACCCTTGACGTTCTTTTCTGGCTGGAAAACCATGTCATGTTGGTTATTCATGAAAACAGCGGCACGTCAACCAGCTGGGGCAGGCTTTGGGCGGCGCTTGCTACAACGCATCTGGTGAGCCAGTCAAGTAAAATATTGCCCAGTAATCTTAGGTTCATAGGAAAATAGTAGGGCACTTGCCCTGAAGGAACATTTTAAGATTAACCAATAACCCAAGGTCAGAATCAAACCTTGTACTCTGTCTATATGGCGAAAACATTAACCATTATGCTAAACCCACCCATTCTGAAATACTTGAAAAATGTACTCAAAAACCTTTGCTAAACTATCTCCTTCAGAAAACTACTATCACACAACACTGCTTCCATACCTCCCATAGTACTAACACTGCACTTATAACCCTTACAGTTACTGTCAATAAAGTTAGACATAATGACAATCTGGTGCCAAAGCCACAGATAAAAACTCAACTCAAAGTAATGCATTATAGCACCTTTGAGAAATTGTCCGCCCCAGTTAATTACTCCATTGATAAAACTCTAAGAATTGACCCGATAGTTAGGGATCTGGGAAAATATATAGAAAGTAATCTGGCCTATAACCAACATATAGCTAAGACAGTAAGAAATAAGAAAATCATTCAATGTCACCCAACTCATATGCAAAGGTGTGGCATCCAGGCATAGGATTATCATCCTTTATCAGACCCATTAATGAGTATAATGCTCCCTTTGGCATGTACCCAAACATGCCCTTGCAATAGTTGGAATGCCCTCAAAAGTTCTTCAAGAGAATCCAGAGTATGAATACTCTGTCCTACACATCACCTTAAGGCCCCATATCTATACTCAATCTCCTACAGGTTACTCAGAGGTAATCTATGACCAGCACATAAGGCATCCTAAGATCAGCTGTGATGGGTCTCTTGCACATCTACAAAACAAACAGCACCAGAAACAGTAGTTTGGAATACCTGGACTTTGCCTATGACTTAAATAGAATACAATGGAGAGACCAACATGCGTCTCAAAGGATGTCATACTATGGAGTAAGCTCCCCATCTACATGAAGCAAGGTTCATCTCCTGATGCTATTCAAAAGAAACATTGATTATTGGCTGGGAAACCAGAAATGCACCCTCCAGTCTGGCCCCTATGTCACTGATGGACAGATGTCAACAGTAAGTAAATTAATCTCCAACTAACAAACACCACACCCACAACCCGTAGCTACCTTTTTAGTAACATACCCAACCATATAAGTGTCCAAGGAACTCAAGGACCAAACTTGGTTGGGTTGCATGGCTAGGCTTGTAAAGACTCTGGTGGTCTTTAGTCTAGTATCAACATATGGGAAATCTACCAGTGTAGTACCTCGCGGGTGGTTTTGCGCAGGTTAGGGCATGTCCACATTGATTGGCAGGTCATCGCACATCTGAGTGACAGTTTATAGAAAAACACCTTACATTTAGCTGTTCCACTGTAATGACCATTTTTAATGCACCGATCATGTTCCATATAGAAACATAATGTAATAATATAATTCTTTAGAAAATAGTAACAATCATTTAATGCACAACTACCTGCCACAAAATAATTTTTAACTACTGGTTTAACACATTGTTGCCACCTATTGAAATCACAGGTGCCATAGAAAAATGTAAGATAGTAATAGAATTCTTTAGAAAATAGTAACAACCATTTAATGCAACCTGCCTGTTGAGGGTATGTGGTCACATTGTAAAAAAAGCAGTTTAAGCAGATAAACAGGACACTGAGGCATATGGTGGACAGCCACTTAGATGAGTTTGTGTAGCGTGAGAAATATGGCAGACATAGTGAAGACTTGTTCATGTGTCTTCTTGGACATATTAGACAGTACAAAGATGCGCACCAGGAAGAACTGGGTGTCCGTAATCCAACCGAATAACTGTTTTAGCCTTGTCTGCTCTGTACTGATTTTCA
>NW_025055782.1:0-5777 GCF_019279795.1 Protopterus annectens
ACAAAGGGGTAGGGCAATCCTGGTTCTGGCTTAACTGCTAGTTTCAGTATGACCGTTTATTGTTTTTAGCTTTTCCTATGCATTTCAAGCATGTTTCTGCATAGAGAAAAAATAACCCTGGAAAGTTGTTTTTCCTCCAAGAGAGAAAAAGCTAGGAGGCTGAAACTCTGCAGGTGTGTATGGTACTATCCACCCTACAAAGGGGTAGGGCAATCCTGGTTCTGGCTTAACTGCCAGTTTCAGTATGACCGTTTATTGTTTTTAGCTTTTCCTATGCATTTCAAGCATGTTTCTGCATAGAGAAAAAATAACCCTGGAAAGTTGTTTTTCTCCAAGAGGGAAAAAGCTAGGAGGCTGAAACTCTGCAGGTGTGTAGGGTATTATCCACCCTACAAAGGGGTAGGGCAATCCTGGTTCTGGCTTAACTGCCAGTTTCAGTATGACCGTTTATTGTTTTTAGCTTTCCCTATGCATTTCAAGCATGTTTCTGCATAGAGAGAAAAAAACACCTGTGGAAAGTTGTTTTTCTCCAAGAGGGAAAAAGCTAGGAGGCTGAAACTGTGCAGGTGTGTAGGGTATAATCCAACCTGCAAAGGGGTAGTGCAATCCTGGTTCTGGATTAACTGCCAGTTTCAGTATGACCGTTTATTGTTTTTAGCTTCCCCTATGCATTTCAAGCATGTTTCTGCATAGTGAAAAAATAACCCTGGAAAGTTGTTTTTCTCCAAGAGGAAAAAATCTAGGAAGATGAAACTCTGCAGGTGTGTAGGGTACTATCCACCCTACAAAGGGCTAGGGCAATCCTGGTTCTGGCTTAACTGCCAGTTTCAGTATGACCGTTTATTGTTTTTAGCTTTCTTTTTGCATTTCAAGCATGTTTCTGCATAGAAAAAAATACCTGTGGAAAGTTGTTTTTCTCCAAGAGGGAAAAAGCTAGGAGGCTGAAACTCTGCAGGTGTGTAGGGTACTATCCACCCTACAAAGGGGTATGGCAATCCTGGTTCTGGCTTAACTGCCAGTTTCAATATGACCGTTTATTGTTTTTAGCTTTCCCTATGTATTTCAAGCATGTTTTTGCATAGAGGAAAAAATTACCCTGGAAAGTTTTTTTTCTCCAAGAGGGAAAAAGCTAGGAGGCTGAAACTCTGCAGGTGTGTAGGCTACTATCCACCCTACAAAGGGGTAGGGCAATCCTGGTTCTGGCTTAACAGCCAGTTTCAGTATGACCGTTTATTGTTTTTAGCTTTTCCTATGCATTTCAAGCATGTTTCTGCACAGAGAAAAAATAACCCTGGAAAGTTGTTTTTCTCCAAGAGGGAAAAAGCTAGGAGGCAGAAACTCTGCAGGTGTCTTGGGTACTATCCACCCTACAGAAAGGTATGAGAATCCTGGTTCTGACTTAACTGCCAGTTTCAGTATGACCGTTTATTGTTTTTAGCTTTCCCTATGCATTTCAAGCATGTTTTTGCATAGAGAAAAAATTCTCCTCGAAAGTTGTTTTTCTCCAAGAGGGAAAAAGCTAGGAGGCTGAAACTGTGCAGGTGAGTAGGGTATAATCCACCCTGCAAAGGGGTAGGGCAATCCTGGTTCTGGCTTAACGGCCAGTTTCAGTATGACCGTTTATTGTTTTTAGCTTTCTTTTTGCATTTCAAGCATGTTTCTGCATAGAGAAAAAATACCTGTGGAAAGTTGTTTTTCTCCAAGAGGGAAAAATCTAGGAGGCTGAAACTCTGCAGGTGTGTATGGTACTATCCACCCTACAAAGGGGTAGGGTAATCCTGGTTCTGGCTTAACTGCTAGTTTCAGTATGACCGTTTATTGTTTTTAGCTTTTCCTATGCATTTCAAGCATGTTTCTGCATAGAGAAAAAATAACCCTGGAAAGTTGTTTTTCTCCAAGAGAGAAAAAGCTAGGAGGCTGAAACTCTGCAGGTGTGTAGGGTATTATCCACCCTACAAAGGGGTAGGGCAATCCTGGTTCTGGCTTAACAGCCAGTTTCAGTATGACCGTTTATTGTTTTTAGCTTTCCCTATGCATTTCAAGCATGTTTCTGCATAGAGAGAAAACAACACCTGTGGAAAGTTGTTTTTCTCCAAGAGGGAAAAAGCTAGGAGGCTGAAACTGTGCAGGTGTGTAGGGCATAATCCAACCTGCAAAGGGGTAGGGCAATCCTGGTTCTGGATTAACTGCCAGTTTCAGTATGACCGTTTATTGTTTTTAGTTTCCCCTATGCATTTCAAGCATGTTTTTGCATAGAGAAAAAATTCCCGTGGAAAGTTTTTTTTTCTCCAAGAGGGAAAAAGCTAGGAGGCTGAAACTCTGCAGGTGTGTAGTCTGCTATCCTCCCTACAAAGGGGTAGGGCAATCCTGGTTCTGGCTTAACAGCCAGTTTCAGTATGACCGTTTATTGTTTTTAGCTTTTCCTATGCATTTCAAGCATGTTTCTGCATAGAGAAAAAATAACCCTGGAAAGTTGTTTTTCTCCAAGAGGGAAAAAGCTAAGAGGCTGAAACTCTGCAGGTGTCTTGGGTACTATCCACCCTACAGAAAGGTATGACAATCCTGGTTCTGACTTAACTGCCAGTTTCAGTATGACCGTTTATTGTTTTTAGCTTTCCCTATGCATTTCAAGCATGTTTTTGCATAGAGAAAAAATTCCCCTGGAAAGTTGTTTTTCTCCAAGAGGAAAAAGCTAGGAGGCTGAAACTGTGCAGGTGTTTAGGGTATAATCCACCCTGCAAAGGGGTAGGGCAATCCTGGTTCTGGCTTAACTGCCAGTTTCAGTATGACCGTTTATTGTTTTAGCTTTCTTTTTGCATTTCAAGCATGTTTCTGCATAGAGAAAAAAATACCTGTGGAAAGTTGTTTTTCTCCAAGAGGGAAAAAGCTAGGAGGCTGAAACTCTGCAGGTGTGTATGGTACTATCCACCCTACAAAGGGGTAGGGCAATCCTGGTTCTGGCTTAACTGCCAGTTTCAGTATGACCGTTTATTGTTTTTAGCTTTTCCTATGCATTTCAAGCATGTTTCTGCATAGAGAAAAATAACCCTGGAAAGTTGTTTTTCTCCAAGAGGGAAAAAGCTAGGAGGCTGAAACTCTGCAGGTGTGTAGGGTATTATCCACCCTACAAAGGGGTAGGGCAATCCTGGTTCTGGCTTAACAGCCAGTTTCAGTATGACCGTTTATTGTTTTTAGCTTTCCCTATGCATTTCAAGCATGTTTCTGCATAGAGAGAAAAAAACACCTGTGGAAAGTTGTTTTTCTCCAAGAGGGAAAAAGCTAGGAGGCTGAAACTGTGCAGGTGTGTAGGGTATAATCCAACCTGCAAAGGGGTAGGGCAATCCTGGTTCTGGATTAACTGCCAGTTTCAGTATGACCGTTTATTGTTTTTAGTTTCCCCTAAGCATTTCAAGCATGTTTTTGCATAGAGAAAAAATTCCCGTGGAAAGTTTTTTTTTCTCCAAGAGGGAAAAAGCTAGGAGGCTGAAACTCTGCAGGTGTGTAGTCTGCTATCCTCCCTACAAAGGGGTAGGGCAATCCTGGTTCTGGCTTAACAGCCAGTTTCAGTATGACCGTTTATTGTTTTTAGCTTTTCCTATGCATTTCAAGCATGTTTCTGCATAGAGAAAAAATAACCCTGGAAAGTTGTTTTTCTCCAAGAGGGAAAAAGCTAAGAGGCTGAAACTCTGCAGGTGTCTTGGGTACTATCCACCCTGCAGAAAGGTATGACAATCCTGGTTCTGACTTAACTGCCAGTTTCAGTATGACCGTTTATTGTTTTTAGCTTTCCCTATGCATTTCAAGCATGTTTTTGCATAGAGAAAAAATTCCCCTGGAAAGTTGTTTTTCTCCAAGAGGGAAAAAGCTAGGAGGCTGAAACTGTGCAGGTGTGTAGGGTATAATCCACCCTGCAAAGGGGTAGGGCAATCCTGGTTCTGGCTTAACGGCCAGTTTCAGTATGACCGTTTATTGTTTTTAGCTTTCTTTTTGCATTTCAAGCATGTTTCTGCATAGAGAAAAAAATACCTGTGGAAAGTTGTTTTTCTCCAAGAGGGAAAAAGCTAGTAGGCTGAAACTCTGCAGGTATGTATGGTACTATCCACCCTACAAAGGGGTAGGGCAGTCCTGGTTCTGGCTTAACTGCTAGTTTCAGTATGACCGTTTATTGTTTTTAGCTTTTCCTATGCATTTCAAGCATGTTTCTGCATAGAGAAAAAATAACCCTGGAAAGTTGTTTTTCTCCAAGAGAGAAAAAGCTAGGAGGCTGAAACTCTGCAGGTGTGTAGGGTACTATCCACCCTACAGAGGGGTAGGGCAATCATGGTTCTGACTTAACTGCCAATTTCAGTATGACCGTTTATTGTTTTTAGCTTTCCCTATGCATTTCAAGCATGTTTTTGCATAGAGAAAAATTCCCCTGGAAAGTTGTTTTTCTCCAAGAGGGAAAAAGCTAGGAGGCTGAAACTCTGCAGGAGTGTAGGGTATTATCCACCCTACAAAGGGGTAGGGCAATCCTGGTTCTGGCTTAACTGCCAGTTTCAGTATGACCGTTTATTGTTTTTAGCTTTCTTTTTGCATTTCAAGCATGTTTCTGCATAGAGAGAAAAAACACCTGTGGAAAGTTGTTTTTCTCCAAGAGGGAAAAAGCTAGGAGGCTGAAACTGTGCAGGTGTGTAGGGTATAATCCACCCTGCAAAGGGGTAGGGCAATCCTGGTTCTGGATTAACTGCCAGTTTCAGTATGACCGTTTATTGTTTTTAGCTTCCCCTATGCATTTCAAGCATGTTTCTGCATAGTGAAAAAATAACCCTGGAAAGTTGTTTTTCTCCAAGAGGGAAAAAGCTAGGAGGCTGAAACTCTGCAGGTGTGTAGGGTATAATCCACCCTGCAAAGGGGTAGGGCAATCCTGGTTCTGGCTTAACGGCCAGTTTCAGTATGACCGTTTATTGTTTTTAGCTTTCTTTTTGCATTTCAAGCATGTTTCTGCATAGAAAAAAAAATACCTGTGGAAAGTTGTTTTTCTCCAAGAGGGAAAAAGCTAGGAGGCTGAAACTGTGCAGGTGTGTAGGGTATAATCCACCCTGCAAAGGGGTAGGGCAATCCTGGTTCTGGATTAACTGCCAGTTTCAGTATGACCGTTTATTGTTTTTAGCTTTCCCTATGCATTTCAAAATGTTTCTGCATAGTGAAAAAATAACCCTGGAAAGTTGTTTTTCTCCAAGAGGGAAAAAGCTAGGAAGCTGAAACTCTGCAGGTGTGTAGGCTACTATCCACCCTATAAAGGGGTAGGGCAATCCTGGTTCTGGCTTAACTGCCAGTTTCAGTATGACCGTTTATTGTTTTTAGCTTTCTTTTTGCATTTCAAGCATGTTTCTGCATAGAGAAAAAAATACCTGTGGAAAGTTGTTTTTCTCCAAGAAGGAAAAAGCAAGGAGGCTGAAACTCTGCAGGTGTGTAGGCTACTATCCACCCTACAAAGGCGTAGGGCAATCCTGGTTCTGGCTTAACAGCCAGTTTCAGTATGAACGTTTATTGTTTTTAGCTTTTCCTATGCATTTCAAGCATGTTTCTGCATAGAGAAAAAATAACCCTGGAAAGTTGTTTTTCTCCAAGAGGGAAAAAGCTAGGAGGCTGAAACTCTGCAGGTGTCTTGGGTAATATCCACCCTACAAAGGTATGACAATCCTGGTTCTGACTTAACTGCCAGTTTCAGTATGACCGTTTATTGTTTTTAGCTTTCCCTATGCATTTTGGGCCCCAAATTTTTTTCCCAAGAG
>NW_025055783.1:0-8802 GCF_019279795.1 Protopterus annectens
CAGCTCCATTACACGTTGTATGCAAGCAAAGACTGAGAACCGCTGACATTCCATCTGCAAGGAAGATGGCCACTGTCAATCTCTCTACACAAAGGTGAATGATGAATGGTGGTTTGTGCAATGTACTGGCCCTCATTGGGAGGAACTGTGACACATCAGGACCAGAGCAGAAATGCTACGGTTGATACATACTGTGCTGATAGATGACAGGGATATGATGTGGTTGTAAGTGGCGGCTAATGATAGGCGATATTGATGTGTTGGCTCTGTAAACAACTCTGGGCAATGTCTGAGGTCCTGTGATGTGTTTCCCTGTTTATGTCTTCCAGGTGGCATGCAGCATCAGCCAGCAGGGTACTTCTGCAGATGAGAATGTAGCTATCGCTGATGCAATAATCCAGCAACCATTCGGTGCCGTTCCTCATCCATAGCTTCGATAAGAAATCTTCTTGGGAGTGGACTGTCCATATTGGGACCGACGCTCATCCCACAGAGTCAACACCTGCCAGGCCACCATATAGCCGCGTGCTACATATGATCAGGTCAGGCATCTGGCAACTCACCTGATACATCATGCACAGCAAAGGGCTGCTGCCGTGGCCAGGGACTGTACTGCTACAGGTGGGGGTCCAGCCACACAGGGCCCAACTATGGCAACAGAGGAGCTCTTGCCAACCTTGGGGCAGCCCCCTCACAACAGCCAACACATGACGCACAAGTTGTGGAGGTGGGTGGCACCCAGGAAACAGGCAAGGAGCATCCAGTTAAGGCCACAGTGCACATCAATTTAATCATGTAGCAGTAACATTGTCTTCTATAGAGTATCTAGATGCATATGTCAGTTCAAACTGCATTTGTGGGTGGGGTTTTAGTAATGCACACAAAATGCATCTATGGTGAGGGACAGCAAAATGGAGTGTGCTGGGTCGCGAGCTTGGTACTGTACACCATGTGCAGAAATGTAGCATTCATCGTGGTACCAATGCCAAACTGTGAGTCTTGCTTACAAAACAATATCTCTCCTCCACAACTACACTTAGGTCCCACCAACCTGGTCTGGATGTGGGACACCAGCCTGAAGCCAGTGAGTAATGGGATTTTCCCTAACTGTGGCCTCACCAGTACCCCAGGCATGTTAAGCATAGTCACTTCACATGCTGACAGCATGCAATAACAACCTGTTACTCTCAGCCATTTTGCAATATCTGCATGTTCACTTGTGGTGGGGTTAACTGCATTGCATCAAAGTGGTCATCACAGGGGCCTATTTCAAGTGATGACACATGTCTGTAGCATAACTCATACCCTGTCATTGCAAGAAATCTGGACAAAGACTCACAAAATGAGGGGCCAAAAGCTCAAAACTAGGGACATATTTTATAAATTAGTGTTATACAGTGCATATAAATGGTATACACACACCTGTTAGAATGCCGGCTATTTGTGTTTTACAAAAATGAGAGTACAATAAAACATTTATGAACCCTTCCAACCTTTCATGTGACATATAACCTGTACAATTCCATTGTAAAACAAAAATCTGTTAGGGGAACAATTATGACACATGAAAACCTTACAAGAAGCTAGATGCATACATGTGCACAGACTGAAGCTAATACTGTGTTGAAGCAGCTTTCGATATTATTACAGCATTATGTCTTCTTGGGTACACACCTGCCATCAGTTACACAGACTCTTTGATTAACAGCAAATAACGGTCAGCTGTCCTACCAGGATTATCCTAAATTTACTCAGTTGCCTGCTACAGCGACAGCCATAGTTCACATACAGCTTACGAAGCAGCAAAGGGGATCTCATTTGTGAAAGGTATCAGCCCAGAGAAGGGTATACACACATTTCCAAAGCATTGCATATACCATGGAACACAGTGAAGACATCCATCCAATGGTGGTGGAAATATGGGGCAACAGTAACATTGCAAAGAACTGGACATCCCTACAAATGTGTGGAAAAGACAAGACCCAAACTGGTCAGGGAGGCTGCCAGGAGACCTACAGTAACACTATAGGAGTTGCAGAAGTCTCACAGCAGGGGAGTACCGAGTTGTGTACCACATGTGACAACAATCTCCTATTACTCCACGCCAAGTATCAGTTTCCTATGGGGTAGGTTTGGAAGATGGAAGCCTTCTCACACACAGAACAACATCCCGGTCTGGTGAATTTCTCAAGAAAAATACATCAGGTCTCCCAAAAGCATGTGGAGAAATGTGTTATGGTGTAATGAGACCAAAGTTGCACTTTTTGGACACAATACCAAAAGGTTTGTTTGGCATAAGAACAACACTGTGCATTACCAAAAGAACACCATCCCCATGGTGAAGCATGGTGATGGCACTGTCCTGCTTTGTGGTTGCACTTCATAAGCTGGAAGTGGACCTTTAGCCAAGGTGAAGAGGATTAGGAAGGGTTAAAAATACCAGTCCCTTTTGGCCCAAAATCTTTATGTGTCTGCTAGAAAGCTGTGCATGGAGAGGACTTACACCTTTCCACACAACAATGAACCATACCATACATCAAAATCCATAAAAGAATGTCTTCACCAGAAGACAATCAATGTTTTGGAATGGTCCAGCCACAGTCCACACATACATCCAATAGAAAATCTGTGGGGTGCCCTAAAGAGGCTTGTGCAGAAGAGATGCCCTTACAATCTGACAGAGTTAAAAGGCTTCTGCAGGGGAGAGTGTACAAATATTGCTAAGTTGAGATGTGCCATGCTGATACACACCTTCCTAAGAGGACTGACTGTTGTTATGAAATCAAAAGGTGCTTTAACAAAGTATTAGTTTAAGGGTGTGCACAGTCATGCAACCAGCCTATCGTACATATTTCAACTTCTATATGTTACCCCTAATCGATGTGTTTGTTCTTCAATTGGATTGCACAGGTTATAGGTCACATTAAAGGTGGGAAATGTTATCACATGATTTCTGTGGTCTCATGTTATATATGAGACAAACCTGGCATGTTAACAGGGGTGTCTACACTTATAATATCCACTGTAAACTTAGAATGTTGTTAGTGTAACCGGTTTTCTTGTAACATACATGTACTGCAGGTTTTGAAGTGTGAAACTCAAAATATGTCATTAATTAGTGACACTGGTCCTCATATTATCCCAGTAATGTGTCAGACAAGCACGGGATTTATGATGAACAGACCAGAAATATGAGCCACACATGTAGGCATTCAGCGACAGTCTGCACACTTGAGAGGTATGTTTTGTAGGAGTTGTCACTATGCTATACAGATGAACAGCAATTATGTGTATATGGATGCAGTGTGTCCTACTTGAAGGCCTATCACCTACTAACACTACTCACATATCACAGAGGTGTATAGAAGTAGTAACATTAAGTTGAAAGGGATGCACTGCATGATGTTGAGGGCCTGTCCAGGGTGTGTATGTAGTGGTCTCACTGTGTTGTGAATGTCACCAGTTGGCTATTGTGAGGTCTGTGTAATGCCTGTCTGCCACCTCACCTATATATGTGTGCATGTGTTTGCGTGTGTGTGCGTGTACAGCAACAAACTGTATAGTGCAGGTATTAATTTACATATGTTGCCTTTCCCCTACAGGTGGTTATGATGGTTGTAGTCCCTCCTGCACAGAATCTGATGTCATTGTCTCTGCTGACTCTGGCAATGATGATGGTCATATTCAGGCACAGATGGTGTTGTCAGGGGCTGAATCTGTGCCATCAGTTGGCATCCCACAGTCATCCACAATGTCCCCTGCACACAGTCACAATGCCCACACATGCCCCATCCCAAGCAGCCACAGATGATGGACAGTTGGCAGGTGGTGGCATGGAACAGTCTAGTATGGTGACTATGGCAGGTGTGAGTGTAAACACTGGCTAAAGCCAGAGTGCAGGCGAGATCCCACAGAGGCAGATGGACAGGGGTGCTTGCAGGAGGACTGCTGCTCATCAAGCCACTGTCACAAGTCTACAGCAGGTGTCACCAGATGCATGTTTTAAGCTGTCATGGATGCACAGGCACATAGTGAATGCAACACCAGACAAATACTCAGGGTGTTGGATGCAACTCTTCTTGATTTACGTAGCAACATACATGACCTTGTTGAGGCCATATATTGACACTGTCCAAAACCATCTTTTTTACATTAAGGACCCATGTATGTCTAAATGCACTCAAAATTATCTTGCCACTAAACCTGAGGTCTGTTTCCCATGTGGCAGTTTTGCTATTTGTTACCAAATTGTCAAAACCAAATATTTTTCTAATAAATGTACATATAGAAGTTTTGATATCACAGAGGAGGTTATTTACCTTAGAACTGACAAGTGTGAAACCTTCTATGCAGGGGAAACCTCAGGTCATCTGAAACAAAGATTATATTTACATATAAGTGATCTTAAATATTCCATATAGCACAGTCCACTAGTTCGACATATAACACTGCTATATTTAAGTTCACAGGGCGTGACAGGGTGATGCCGATTTCTAATAAAGCAGGTAAATTACATATTTAAAATTCTAAGGAGAAAAGATGGGTTCTCAACATTTGTGCCACTTAGGGTTCTGGTTTGAGTGGTTTTACAAAATATGCCTTTTTGTGTGTTAACAGGATTTTAAAATGATTTATATCTTGTAATGATATAATTTGTCCACTAGAGGATATCATTTTTGTATTGAAGAATGCTTTGTTGACATGTAAAGTGGTTTTACATACTGATATGTGTTATATACATCTCAACTATACAGGTTTTCATGGAATGTCCATATTTTTGCCTCATATTTTTGCTCCATTTTCATAAAATCATGGTTTTCTAGCAAATTAGTGGCAAATCATTAAAGACTGAAGTTAGAAAATAAGGACAGACATTTGAGTTTTGAGTTTCAGACTTTATACCCTTCAAAAAATTCATGCAAATGCAAAACCTGTTATTCTATTAACTTTCTAAGTTTGTAAGAGCAATATTTAAAAATTGTCCCTATTTTTGAGCCTTTGTCCCACTTTTATTTATGGCTTTGTCCACATTTCTTGCTCTAACAGTTTGAGAGTTATACGTATTTGTATGTAAAATGGTGATTATTTGTGATTTTCTATGCAATATGAAGTTTGTTCTGATTCTTACTGGGAAGGCATGGTTGGCAGACCTCGATGCTTTGCCATATATGGCCTCCACCTGTCACCCCTGGGATTCTGGCTCCTGGCCAAGGCTCTTGCCTCCTCCATTGTGCCTTTTTTAGGCTATGTCCCAAAGACAAATCTTCCTACATAAAGGATCTGTCAAAAAGCAAACTGAAGGTCATGCTGCTTAATGCTAGGAGCCTTAACCTGAAAATGCTCTGGAAGATGTCGATGTCTGTCATGGAAACTTGGTTCAGGGCTGTGGGCAGCACCTCTGCTTTACCAGGCTATACCTCATTCCACACATTCTGACCCCAAAATGAAGTTGGGAAGACTAAGGCTAGTAGAGTCTTTATCTTCATTAAGGACAGGCACACCTCCAGACTGGTTTGCCAGCATGATGCACTGGAATTACTCCAGGTGCAACTGACAGTTGGAAAGAAACGCATCCAAGATATAGTCAGCTATAGACCCCCATCCATGACTCAGGACACCCATCCTCCTACCTGGACCCACTTGACTCCAATCAAGGTACCCCCTAACCCTCTGATCCTTGGTGACTTTAACTACCCCACCATAGACTGGGTGAACCATTCCTGCATTAATGCACTCACCCAATGATTCCTTGACTTCGTCAATTCTAACACACTAGACCAGCTCGTCTCATCCCCCACAAGGGGATATAATATCATGGATTTGGTTCTCACCAACATGGGTGACCACTGCACCACTCCCATAGTATGTTCTTCCCTGGTGAGATCGGATCATCGGTCTGTCTCAATCAAAATTTCTATCCCACCCAACCCCCCCCCCCCTCCCCAGCTGTAACCAGGCTAAAAAACTTTTCAAAAGCTGACTACAACCTCCTAAGGGAGTGTATCAGTACTTTGACATCACTGACCCCTCAAGGGATGCAGACAACTATACTGAGCAGTACGCCAATGCAGTATACAAGCACCTGTACAAATGCATGAATTCAGCCATACTCAAAAGAACTAAAACCTACTCCTCAAGGAAAAATCAAACCTGTCTGGTGGACATCCTCTATTAACACCTTACAACAAAAGGAAGAAACTGTTGCCCAAGGATAAAAAGGAACAAATTCCAAATTGAAAAACCTCCCTCCTCAGCCTCAACAAGCAAATTAGATCACTAGTTTAAACCTCCAAAGCCAATTATGAATTGAAACTAGCCTACGAAACAAAGGGAAACCACAAAGCATTCTTCAGTTATGTAAGGAACCTCCATGGCAAAGCCCAGGTTCGTTCTGAATTAGTACTTAACAGTACCACTTACACTGATCCTGTTGACTTAGCCAACCTGCTAGCAGATAGGTTCAGTGCAAACTTCAAGCCCCTATCCCCCTCCAGTGGTCCATTCTACATCCCTGATACAGCTTCCATGGGATCTGATAGTATCCCAGGCTGTATTCTGCACCATCTCCAGCAAGAACTAGCTTTGACACTGAGCACCCTATTCAACCACAGCCTAAGTACAGGCTTCATTCCAGCAGAGTCGAGAACTGCCATCGTCATCCCCTTGCACAAAGGTGGTACCACTACTGACCCTGGAAACAATCGCCCCATTAGCTTGACAAGTCTGATCTGTAAGGCCATGGAGAGTATTATTATGGATCTCATAAGCAAGAACATAGGCAATCTCCCAGCACTTGATCCTACCCAGTTCAAATTCGTCAAGGGTAGATCTTGCCTGTTTTTGAACCTGTTTGACTTCTGTGAGACTGTCACCAAGGCCCTAGATGAGGGAAAGTCAGTACATACAGCTTACCTTGACTTGGCCAAGGCCTTTGATACAATCCCCCACACAGGCATCAACAAAAAGCTAAGACAACTTGGCATAAATCCCTATCTCATCAGGTGGGTGGCCAACTGCACAAATAGGGCCCACAAGGTCAAAATAGGTGCCTCCATCTCTGACAGCAGACCTGTCACTAGTGGTATTCCCCAGGGATCTGTTGTGGGATCCCTACTGTTTGGCATCTACTTTTCAGAGGTCCAGGCAAAGACAAAAGGCCTGTGGCTGACCAAGTGTGCGGATGACTGTAAGGTGGGTGCTGTTATTGACTCCCCAGATGATGTTAACATAATGCAAGAAGGTCTCACAGCAACAAATGACTGGTGCCAAAGTCATGGCCTTAAGTTAAATGCAAAAAAATGTATTATTATAGCATTCGGCAAAAACATAGCCCCTACTGATTATCACATCATCGGCAACCCCATAAGCACACAACCTGTGGTGAGAGACCTGGGTAGTCAGGTTGACAACAATCTCACATTTGACCATCATGTAGTGACAGTGGTCAGAAAAGCATTCTTAGTTCATCTCATTAGTAAAGGGATTGCATCCAGAAAATAAGAGGTTATTACTCCAAAATGTTTGATGTTTACTTCCTTACACAAAACCTCTTGCACTGTACGAAACTCCAACAGCCTTAAATTAAAGAAGTCATAATTCTCTTTATGTTTATCCCTAAGTTCACCCTAGATATCTATTCCTAAAGAAGTAAGCTATCATACAATCTATGATATTTTAAAAAATAACTTAAATACCATTTACATAATCCCTGAGATTCCGAATGGCTTATTGCAATGTGGGAGCCTTATCTCAGAAAGTTTCCACATCATAGTAAGCCTTTTTGATTCAGAGACTGCTTTACCATTATGTTTTTCCCCTCACAAGGGCATAGTGCAGAGTGTGATCTCATAGTTATTTTGACTAACATGCTTATCCGATATACTGCAGGCAACACACTGTAGTATCTGATTTGTCTGGTTTCTTACATCAGCTAGAATTTAACTGTATTGTTAAAAAATAGAGGTCATAGCATTTATAATCTGCCTTGGTGGGATCTTGGCTATTTTCTGAAAGCTCTTTGATCTGTTGTTTTTTTTTTTTCTGGTTTATACAGATCTGTTGTACTGACTGGATGCTATCCTGGTCTTAAGCATAGCTGGCCAGCAGTTATTGACTTTAGATCAACCAGGCGGCCACCCAGGGCAGCAGTAGAGGGTGCTTTTCCAGTATTTACGTGATGTAGGTAGACTAGGATGGGGGCACCAGGTGGTGTGGTGGGGGGCGCTGTGGAGCCCTTTTGCCTAGGGCACCAGTTGACCTAAGGCCACTCCTGGTCTTAAGAATATATATCATTGGGTCAAAACATTTCCTTGCCAGTTTTGCCCCTTTTTGCTCACATGCCAAAGTGATATACCTTGGACAACAAGTTGTAATATCTGATTTGTCTAGCTTCTTACGTCTGCTTGATTTTCCCCCTAACATTCCCACTCTTTTGCCATTTTAAAAGCCAGTGTCTGAAAGCCAATGTCTCTAGTTTTCACTCCTTATGATAATCTGACCCAACAATTTTTTTTCCCTTCCCTTTGATTGCTATTGTCAGTTGTGTAAGATAATGAAGTACTTTTCCCACCCACTGTTTTACATAGATCCATCATACTGAGAGCTGAATCAACAGATAAGTATTGCTCTTGAACTGTCCTCTCTTACTACAAGTCATCACTTTCACAAAGCCCCCTTCTGCTTATCATCCTTGTCATATGCTGAGACGGTCTTTAAAATTCTATGCCATCCTTGACAGATACATGATTTATCTTATTGTTTTTCACTTCATTTCACTTACAAGTTTGATCACTGTTTCTTTGC
>NW_025055784.1:0-8543 GCF_019279795.1 Protopterus annectens
TGCCTACAATGTTAACAGCACTGCTCTCATTTCCAGAACATTGATATGCATGTTGGCCTCTTTGGGGGACCAAGTGCCTTGGACTGTTTACTCCAGGAAGTGCTCTCCCCATCCAATCTGGGAAGTGTCCGTGGTCACTATAGTCTTGGGCTGAGGGAGAATGAAATGATGGCCTTGTAGAACTTGGATCTGATCAAATCCACCACCAAAGGTATTTTTTGCATTGCCTGACTGTTTCTTATTTGTGCTGACATATGTTAATAAAGAACTGACCACTGAGTTGCTAGCATCCACTGAAGAATTCTCATATGAAATCTTGCTAGAAGAACTAAAATGATTGCCACAGACACTGATCCCAAGGTTTTCAGAATCAATACAGATGAAAGTTTGCTGCTGCAAATTAATTTCCTGATCTGGAATCTGATAGTCTGCACTCTTGACAGAGGAAGAGAAGCTGTGACTGAAAATGTGTTGAACACTGCTCCTATGAATTCCAAGGTATGAGTCAGCTGTAACTGAGACTTGTAATTTATGATTATCCTCATGTAAGAACAAATATGAAGTTACCAATCTCTTGCTCTTATTAGTAGATGCCTGGTCAGGGTGGTAATAAGCCAGTCATCTAGATATGGAAACACTCAGAATTCCTGCAGTCTCAAGTGAGCTATTACCACTGCCATGAACTTGGTGAACACCCTGGGGGCTGTGGTGAGGCCAAAGATCAGTGCACTGAACTGATAGTGACTGGCTCTCATTTGGAAGCATAAATACCTTCTGGACTGAGCGGACAGGTGATCCGCTGTGGCAACCCCTAACTGGGAAAAGCCGAAAGAAGAAGTATGCATCCTGAAGTTCTATCAAGCACATCCAGTCGTCCTTGCCCAGGAAGGGTAGAATGGACTGAACCATGACCATCCAAAACTTTGTATGTCAAACCGACTTGTTCAAGTCGCTGAGATCCAAAATTGGTTTCCAGTCCCCTGTGTTCTTTGGCACTAAAAAGAATCTAGAATAAGTTCTGGATTCTATCTGGTCTGGTGGAACCTCTTGGATGACTCCTTTTTTCTAGCAGCTTTTGTATTTCTAGTGCTGCTGCTCTCCTCTGACTGGGTGGAACATCAGGAATTTTGCATACAGTTGTAAGTGGAAGGAAAAGTGAATTATATAACCTCTGAAATAATCTTCTGCACCTGAGTATCACTTGTTATATCTAGGCAGGCTCTCTAGTGTAGGGATAGTTGAACTCTGATTGCCTCCAGAGGGGGACAATCGGGCCTCCTTTCAGGGGGGTTGATAGAGTCTATCAGAGAAAGAATCTGTGGATCTTTGTTTTTCTGGGCCTCCTCTGCCACATGGGCATCATCATCCATTTGAGTTCCCCCATCTGCCCCTAGGGGACGTATTTCTACATGTGTCCTGGAAAGGATCCTGGGACTTTCTGAACAACATTTTCCATCCACCTCATTGATTCCTATAGAAGGATCTTTGAGGGGTCGAAAAATCTACACCCACTGCAGAGAGGGTCTTTCCATCTTTTTCACACCTGGAGGGTGTGTCCTTCACTTTTGGGCCAAACAATGAACTGCCATGAAAGTGGACATTGACAAACGAGGACTTGAAGGGCTCCGCAAAATCACATAAACACATCCAGGCATGTCTCCTAATGGAAATGCCTGAACTCGCTGCCCTTGAGGCACCTTCAGCTGCATGAGAGATAAGTCTCATAGACAAATTTAAAATAGACTGGAGGGTAGCCAACTGAGAGGCAGCAGAAGATTGAGCCTCAGCAGTAATGGTCCCAGAAAGGGATTTTGAAATTTCCTTGATTAAGTCCTTTTGTAGTCTGGTAAAATGTGACAAATAGTTCAGCCACTTAAGGGCAAAGGTCGCTGCTCAGCAAGTTACTTTTTGGTGGCTGCCACCATGACCATCGCATCCATGGGCATCCCCTTACTCCAGAATTCCTTCCCGATAGTTGGAGCAAGAATCTGATCTGACCTCTTAGGGTTTGGATCAACTGAATCAGGTTCCCTCCACACCCGCATAGAGACCAAATCAATGAGCTCATTGGTGGGCAGATTAACCCAGGAGGTAGACGGGCCAGCTCCAAAGACTACCAGAAATACTGATTCCTCTGGTGAAGGGTTGCTGTGGGACCAACCACCTTTCTGCTTAAGGATCTCAAAAATGTCTCCAAATGAGACATCTTCCGGAGGTGATCGTAAAGTAGAGCACCTCTATGACACTGTTCAAAAGGAACCTGGACGAGTGGATGGGGCACCATAAATATTTACCAGGAATAGTGCCCACAACCCTCCTGGACATGGTCAGTAATTAGTAATACAGTCCTGGGTATTGACTACAGTATCTATGGTATTACATTTGGATGAAATGGTTAGGCTTGAAATGACCTTCAGGTTGATAGCCTAGTAACCTCCTGTGATCCTACGATCCTATGATCAGTATCCTCAGTGAATGACTCTTGAGGAGAGTCTAAGTGCTTCCTCTTGCACTTCCTCTTCCTAGGGACTTCCTTGATGGGATGTTCTAGTGAAGTGTCGGAAGAGATCATAAAGCCCTGCTGGGTGGTCTGAAGATCTTGAGCTGGCTGTCCCTGTGGCATAGAATGATGTGGCTCTAAGTGCAAAGACATTTGGGAATCAGACTGGCCATCTAAGGGGGTTGGATCCATCCGTCCTGTTGAAGCAGAATTCACTATCTCAAAGGCAGATCACTCCGGGAAGAAGGAAAACAACGGCTCCAAGAAGGCAGGCTTCTGGACCATGCCTCCCTCTGCCCCAACAGCAATCTCCCCAAGGTGGAAGACAGAGCTGAGCTATTCAATGCCGAAGCTCTGAGGGACAGAGATGGCTCCAAAAATGTCACAGTCGACTTCAACGGCTCAGAACCAACAAGGCAGCTTCAGCTCAGACAGTCATCTGGATCTGAAGCTGTCTGATCCGCTACACTCAGAGAAAGCTTCACATCCAAAGATAAAGGTATCTTCGGATCTGAGTCGGATGGACCCGGAAGTTTCAGAGCCAGGGACTCTGAAACAACTGATTGGATCAGAGAAGGAGCGTCTAACAGTGGTGTGATAAATGAACAGGCTTCCTGACCTGAGGGGGTAGAAGCCTGAAGAACAACCATCTGTATCTGCTCCAAGAGGAATCACCTCATCGTTCTGTCCACACCTTTCTCACTCAAACTCCTGCAAGAACAAGATGCAGAAAGAGACAGTGACCTGGAACAGCTTCTCTATAAAAAAGGAGAGGGAACCCTGGAAGGTACTGGGTCCAACATCGGTGAGTATTTTATCTTAAGTAAGATCTTCGGATCCGAACAGCTTGGATTCATTGATTTTTTTCGTCAGATCTGAAGGAGAGTGGATCTGAACTGGTTTTGAATCCGGCCTTGGCTTCTTCTTAGGTGGCTCCAAAGGTGGATTTGATGAAGTAGAGGGTCTTAGAGACTTAGTCACAGACTCCTTGGTTTTAGTCTTGAGGGATTGAGCCCCAGAAAAAGCTTCATCGAAAGTTGACAGAAGCAACCCCTTTAAAATTAAATTATTCCTCCTGTCTGCTACGGCTCTAGGATTAAAGTTCTTACATATCAAGCAATCCTCTTGGAGATGCTGTAGGTCCAAGCAAAAAAACACATAAAGCATGAGCATCTGAAGGGGGAAATTTGTGCCCACACTTTTGACATTTTTTTGAAACCGGAAGGCCCTTTATCAGACATACTGGCAACAAACAGAAAGGGAAGAAAGAAAAGGAAAGTGTTTTTTTTTGTTTTGTTTTTTGAAAAGAGAGAATAAAGGGAAAAAAGAATATCAGCAATGGTATGGAAGACTAAACTAATGTGTAACAATAGTAGAAAGAAGGACTAGAAAATTACCAACAATGGTAAAAAAGTATTATGCTAAGTGTGAAGGGTAAAGGAGTAATATCACAATGAGATTTATGATAGAAAAAGAGAAATTATAAGAAAAGCACACATCTTAGAAAAAACTCAAGAGCTCAGGCTGACCACGTCTTTTCTTGAAAAGCGGCAAATGAAATCTGATGTATGTTAGGGATTGGTGCATTATAGGTAAGGGAGGAGCTTGAGAGCTTTTTGGTGGCCATGAGCTTTAGTAATGGGCAATTCTGATCCAAGAATAAGATTCAAATCCAACAGTTGAAGACAGAATGAAAATTGACAACATAGGTCATATAGTCTCCTTTGTTTAAGAAATTTGGAAAAAAAGACTGGAAGGTTAATAACCTGATTAATACTGGATTCTGACACCAGCTTAAGTAGAAAGGAAGGATTGATCTGTAAAGGCACCCTATCCTTGTGAAAAATCAAAACAGAAGATTTAGACAAAAGAGCCTGAAATTCACTCTTCTAGCAGACGTAATAGCAACTAGGAAAACAGTTTTTCAGGTCAAAAAGTTTAGTTCACACTTAGCAGAAGGTTCAAAGGTGGGGGGTTAGGTTAAAGCCTATAAAACAATATTTAAATCCAAATGGGGAGAAGGATCCTTTAAAGAAGATCCAAGTAGATATGTTTCTCTGAGAAAGGCTTTGCAAAAGTTTGGAGGAAGCTAAGGTAGAGTTATTTACTCCCATATGAAAGATGAAAATAGCTGCTAACTGTACACTGACAACTGAGAAGCTAGCCCCTTCGTTAAAAATTGTAGCCAAAAAGTCAAGAACCTAAGACACTGGTGCTGAAAAGGGGTCTCTGTTCTTTTTTATGTGCCCCAAAAAACAAACCTTTTCCATTTACTTTTGTAAATTTTTTCTGATGGAAGCTTTGTGGGATGATAAAAGAATGTGACAGAGAGGGGAGGACAGCCTGGGCTGTCTAGCAAACAATAGAACTGGAGAAACCATGAGGTCAATTTGAGGCCTGAAATGTCTGGATGAGTTATGCTTGTTGGATGAGACAGTAGGTCTGGAGTTGGATCCAGAATCCTGGCAGGATGTAGAAGATGAATCCAAAGGAAGGAAAACCAGATCTGTCAACGCCAAAATGGTGCAATGAGGATAACTGTGCTCTTCATTCGAGATGCTTTCGGGAGAAATTTCGGAGTGAAAGGAGTAGGGTGGTAAGCATATAGGAGACCAGAGGGCAAAGCATGAAGTAGAGCTTCTCTTGGGGACTCCACTACTGAGGGATCAGGGCAAAGAATCTGCTGCACTTGTTGTCGATGGGAGATGCAAAGAGATCACAGCAAGTTTGGTGCCATCAATGGAAAATCCTCTCTGTCGCCTTCATGTTGAGAGACCAGCCACAAGGCATTAGAATAGACCTGCTTAACTTGTCTGCAATCATGCTGGACTCCTCCGGAATGTGCATTGCTGTCAGAAAACGATGGATGGGATTGCCCATTGCCATACTCTTATAGCTTCTCGACAAAGGGGTAAGATCTAGTTCCCCCTTGTTTGTTGATATACCAGACCACTGACATATTGTCCATCTGAATGGCAACAGTCCTGGTTGGAAGGGAATCGTGGAAGGCCTGCAATGCTAGGAGGACAGCTCTCATATACAGGACACTGATATGCATGTTAGCCTCTTCGGGTGACCATGTGCCTTGGACTGTCCTTCCCAAGAAGTTCCCCCCCACCCAATCTGAGAGGCATTTGTGGTCACTGTGGCCTTGGGGTCAGGGAGAACAAAGGGATGGCCTTTTTGTATTTGACTGGAATGGATCTACCATCAAATGTAATTTTTGCAGGCTTGTGTTATTTTGACTTGACTGGATAATGGTTGTTGGAAAATAGACCCTTGTGTTGTGATTGTCTGTTGCAGGATTCACATATGGTACCTTGCCAATGGAACCACAGTGATTGCCACTGACATGGATTCCAGTGCTTGGAGTATTAGACATACTGAAAGAGAACTCTGAATGATATTTTTGACCTGGAACTGAACTGTTTGAATTCAAGACAGAGACAGAAGCTACTTGAGTAAATATATTGAACAAAGTACTGATGAATTCCAGAGTCTGAGATGGACTGAGTTGAGATTTGTTGTAACTGAAAGAAATCCCAAAATGCGAGCATAGCTGGAGTAAGCAATCCCATGTTTGAATTAGTTGATGCCTGGTCAGAGCAGTCAGCAGCTAGTCCAGATATGGAAACACTCTAAATCCATGCAGTTTCAAAGTGAGCTGCAACTACTGCCATGCACTTGATAAATACCCTGGGGGCTGTCCTGAAACCAAAGGGCAGTGCTCTGTATTAGTAATGACTGGCTCTAAGTCAGAAGTGTAGATATCTTCTGGATCATCTGTTCATTCCGATGTGATGGTACGCATCCTGAAGATCTAGCAAGCACATCCAGTCGTCCTTATGCAGAAATGGCAGAATGGAATGAACCATCTAGAAACTTTGTATGCCGTACTGATTGGTTTAGTTTACTGAGATCCAAGACTGGTCCCCTGTCTTTTTTGGCACTAAAAAGAATCTTGAATAAGTTCTGGACTCTTTCTGATCTGGGGCGACCTTTTGGATGACTCTTTTTTTTCTAGCAATTTGTTTATTTCTAGTTTTGTTGTTTCCATCTGACAGGGTGGAACATTGGGGGTTTGTTTGATACTAGCAGGGGTGGATGGGGAAAAAAGAACTTATGTACTCACCATAATCCTTCACCAGCGTTGTCCATTTTCATTCAGCCTAAACATATGGGGACTTGGAGCCGACCTCAGATCTGACTCTGCTATTACTACATCTCACAGATGCCTACAAACTCTCGACCTCTTCTCTACCCACAATGCCCTGTTCCACTCTCACCTCAGATAATGCATATAGCTTGAGAAAAGAAAAAGAATTACAAAGACCTATGCAAGTCGCCATCACTGGAGTTCAAATCTAAGAAAGCAAGGGATGTTGACTGTGTCCTCATAAATATGTTTCTTGACAGAGGGGATATGAACCAAAAAGGGCGGGGGTGGAGGGTGGGGAGTTGAGGCTGAATGAAAATGGACAACACAGATGGAACATTATGGTGCGTACATAACTTCTTTATCTGATGTTGTCAATTTTCATTTATCCTCAAAGTATGGGACAGAGTCCCCAGCTACCTGAGCCCTGGGTGGACCCTAAGGAAGGATGTTTCTGAGAATGGCCAAGTCAAGTGGGGTTCTTCCCTGAGACCAGATCTAGTTTATAGTGGTTGATAAAGATATGTGGATCTGACCAAGTAGCACGTACGCAAATATCATCCATGAAGGCCTTAGACTGAAAAAAACATGGAACTTGCCACAGATCTGGTAGAATGAGCTCTTATAGGTTTGTGGAGGGGCACATTCAATTGTGAATACATCAAAGAAATACATTCTGTTATCCATCTGAGTATAGTTACTTTCTTGACAGGTTGCCCCAACCTTTGGTGCACAAAGGAAACAAAATGTTGGTTTGACTTCCTGAAATCCTTTGTATGATGCACATAGTAAAGCAACTGTCTATGGGCATCCAATGACAGCAGCAAGAATTCACCTTAGTTACTGAAATTTGGAAAGAACACTGGAAGATAAATGGCTTTATTAATACTTTTTGACACCACCTTTGGTAGAAAGGAGGTATTGATCCGTAAGGTAACCCTATCCTTGTGCAAGACCAAGTAAGAGGGTTTTGAGGATAAATCGTGAAGCTCTGATATTCTCCTGGATGAGGTTATAGCAACCAGGAAGGCTGTCTTCCAAGTCAGGTATTTTAAACCACCTTTGGCTGCAGGCTCAAAGGGATGTGTCAGGGCCTACAGTACTAGGGTTAAATACCATGGGGGAACAGGGTCCATAAAGGGAGGGTCTTAGCAAAAGAGTATCTTTCAAGAATAATAAAACAAACTATATACCAGCCTCTAGGTGAAACAAAGTAAAAAAATCAAATAAATCACCAAAAAATGAGGTACCACAAGGAACTCCGTACAAAAGGACTTTAATCTTTACAGAAATCCACAAAAACAAATGCTAAAAATCCACAGTGTTGCTCAGGTTAAGCATTTTCGACCTTCAAAAAGGCGTTCATCATTACTAAAGAAAACTTGTAATCTAAACCTGTTTTAAACCCTATCTAATTAAATAGTGGTCAATCAACAAGTGTACTTGATCAAAGATAATACAATGTGCAAACTTCCAGTTAAAGAAACACTCCTGCTTTCATGCAATACTTTCACATTAGTTAAAAGGTGCATTTACATAGGTTAAAACACCAGAAAAAGACTACAATGTGTTAAAAAAATGTATATATTATGCATATCTTTTCAATACATATAATAAAAGAAAAGACAGTGCATACTTTTTCATTTGCACCTGTCACATACACTTTTTCTCTGTAAAATAACTTTATAATTAACTGCTGCATTCAACCCAGGTGTGTTATAGGCATTGAACAAGACTTGCCACCAGAATTCTCTATAGTTTAACTCAACCTCTGTCTCCATTGTAACTCACTGGAATGTGGTCTATAGCTGCAAAATAAAACTTGGTGTGGCCTTCCTGCAAAGACATGTGCCAAGGCATTATCCGTTTTTATTTTTAATGGCATAA
>NW_025055785.1:0-6811 GCF_019279795.1 Protopterus annectens
GGTTTGTTTGTTCTGATTTCCTGCTAGGAGTGTATCATATAACTTGTTTGCATTTAAAAGCAATCTCTAGAGTCTCCTTGATCCTTTATCTGTTTAAACAATTCTGCAGTTTTTTTCTACCTAAGTAGTGTTGGTAGTGTAGCATTTTCCATATTCACGCTTGAGTTTTGGTCCTAGTTGTTCATTAGTAGAGGTAAGGTGTCTGAGCACATGTCCCAGTCTATCATAGCTTAGCCAAGGACAGTATAGCATTTCCGTGAGAGTGAATTGTTTGTGGTCTTTGGCTGATTGGCGTTGCCTGGACTACGCCTTGGAGTAAGCACCTCATTGGTTCTTTCAAGCTTTTTTTAAAGTTGTTTCAGGTTTCAACTTTGTTACTTAAGAAGTTAACTTGGGACTGTTTCTTCCATTTCACACTGAGCTTATCGGAGGAAGTCGGAGGAAGGGCTCTGAGCTAACTAATCTGTGATATATAACATTAGGTATCCTGTGTTTTGCTTATTTCTGAATTATTTATAGCACTTTTATTTTACTCACTGTGAAGATAGTAAAGTGAACTTTCTACAATTGGTAAGCATCTTGTTAGGTTTTGTTTGTCACAATTTCCTGCTAAGGTGCTCCAGTATAACTTGTTTTTGATTTAAGCAATCTCAGTCTCATCAGTCCTTTATCTGTGAGGCTTATTACAGCAGTTTTCTACACAGTAGTGGTGGTGATTAGCATTGTCCATATTCAGGCTGTGGTTTTAGAGCTGGTTACTTTGTTAGTAGAGGTTGTGGCCAATACAGGCACATGTGTCCAAACCATCACTTGGCTTAGCCAAACCACGCCATTATAGCATTTCAGTGAGAAGTGAATTGTTTACGGTCATTGGCTGAAAGCTGGGGTTGCCTGGACTACACCTTTGGAGTAAGTACACCTATTTGGTTCTCTTTCAAGCTTTTAAAAGTTGTTTCAGGTTTCGACTTTATTACTTAAGAAGTTAATTTGTAACTGTTTCTGCCATTTCACACCGAGCTAATCGGCGGAAGTCAGATGAAGGGCTCTGAGCTAACTAATCTGTGATATATAACATTAGGTATCCTGTTTTTTGCTTATTTCTGAATTATTTATAGCACATTTATTTTACTCGCTATATGTGAGGTATTAAGTAGAATTATCTAAAAATTGTTAAGCGTCTGGTTGGGTTTGTTTGTTATGATTTCCTGATAGGTGTGTATCATATAAATTGTTTGCATTTAAAAGCATTTTCTAGAGTCTCCTTGATCCTTTATCTGTTTAAACATTTCTGCAGTTTTTGTTTCTACCTAAGTAGTGTTGGTAGTGTAGCATTGCCCATATTCAGGCTTGTGTTTTGGGCCTAGTTGTTTGTTAATAGAGGCTGTGTGTCTGGAACATGTCCCAGGTCAATATTGCTTAGCCAAGGCCATTATAACATTTCATTGAGAGTGAATTGTTTGTGGTCATTGGCTATCTGGGTTTGCCTGGACTACCCCTTGGAGTAAGCACCTCATTGGTTCTTTCAAGCTTTTTCTAAAGTTGTTTCAGATTTGAATTTTGTTACTTAAGAAGTTAACTTGTGACTGTTTCTGCCATTTCACACTGAGCTAATCAGAGGATGTTGGAGGAAGGGCTCTGAGCTAACTAATCTGTGATATATAACATTAAGTATCCTGGTTTTTGCTTATTTCTGAGTTATTTATAGCACTTTTATTTTACTCACTGTGTGTGAGGTATTAAGTAGAATTTTCTACAGTTGTTAAGCATCTGGTTGGTTTTGTTTGTTCTGATTTCCTGCTAGGAGTGTATCATATAACTTTTTTTGCATTTAAAAGCCTTATCTAGAGTCTCCTTGATCATTTATCTTTTT
This sequence comes from Protopterus annectens, assembly GCF_019279795.1. Taxonomy (NCBI): domain Eukaryota; kingdom Metazoa; phylum Chordata; order Ceratodontiformes; family Protopteridae; genus Protopterus; species Protopterus annectens. The sequence continues at coordinate 1,871 of NW_025055785.1, forward strand.
AAACATTTCTGCAGTTTTTTCTTCCCAAGTAGTGTTTTTAGTGTAGCATTGTCCATATTCAGGCTTGTGTTCTGGGCCTAGTCATTTGTTAGTAGAGGCTGTGTGTCTCAGCACATGTCCCAAGCCATCATAGCTTAGCCTAGGCCAGTATAGCTTTTCAGTGAGAGTGAATAGTTTGGCGGTCACTGCCGATCAGTTTGCCAGACATAATCTTTGGAGTAAGCACCTCATTTGTTCTTTCAAGCATTTTTTTAAAGTTGTTTCAGGTTTCAACTTTGTTACTTAAGAAGTTAATTTGTAACTGTTACTGCCATTTCACAATGAGCTAATCAGAGGAAGTCGGAGGAAGGGTTCTGAGCTAACTAATCTGTGATATATAACATTAGGTATCCTGTTTTTTGCTTATTTCTGAATTATTTATAGTTTTTACCACCGTGTGGCGTATTGGCAATCTTTCTACAATTGCTGCTTCCTGGTTGGGTTTGTTTGTTCTGATTTCCGCTAGAGTGTATCATATAACTTGTTTGCATTTAAAAGTATTCTAGAGTCTCCTTGATCGCTATCTGCTTAAACATTTCTGCAAAGTTTTTCAAACTCCAAGTAGTGTTGGTAGTGTAGCATTGTCCTTATCCAGGCTTGTGTTTTGGGCCTAGTTGTTTGTTAGTAGAGGCTTTGTGTCTGAACGCATATCCTGGGCCATCATAGCTAGCCAAGGCCAGTAAGTGAATTTCAGTGAGAGTGAATTGTTTGTGGTCATACGATCAGTTGCTGGACTATGCCTTGGAGTAAGCACCTCATTGGTTTCGCTTTTTAAAGTTGTTTCAGGTTTTAATTATGTTACTGCATAGTTAACTTGTGACTGTTTCTACCATTTCACACTGAGCTAATCGGAGGAAGTCGGAGGAAGGGCTCTAAACTAACTATTCTGTATTATATATATAATATTAAGTATCCTGTTTTTTGCTTATTTCTGAGTTATTTATATCATTTTTATTTTACTCATTGCGTGTGAGGTATTAAGTAGAATTTTCTATGATTGTTAAGCATCTGATTGGGTTTGTTTGTTCAGATTTCCTACTAGGAGTGTATCATATAACTTGTTTTCATTTAAAAGCATTCTCTAGAGTCTCCTTGATCCTTTATCTGTTTAAACATTTCTGCAGTTTTTTCTACCTAAGTAGTGTTGGTGTTGTAGCACTGTCCATATTCAGGCTTGTGTTTTATGCCTAGTTGTTTGTTAGTAGAGGCTGTGTGTCTGAGAAAATGTCCCAGGCCATCATAGCTTAGCCAAGGACAGTATAACATTTTAGTGAGAGTGAATTGTTTGTGGTCTTTGGCTGATTGGGGTGCCTGGAATATGCCTTTATGCACATCATTGGTTCTTTTAAAGCTATTTTAAAGTTGTTTCAGGTTTCAACTTTGTTATTTCTAAGAAGCTTAAACTTGTGAGTGTTTCTGCCATTTCACACTGAACTAATCGGAGGAAGTTGGAGGAAGGCTCTGAGCTAACTAATCTGTGATATATAACTAAGTATCCTGTTTTCTGCTTAGTTCTGAGTTATTTATAGCACTTTTATTTCACTCACTGTGTGAGGTATTAAGTATAATTTTCTACTATTGTCAAGCATCTGATTGGGATTGTTTGTTCTGATTTCCTGCTAGGAGTGTATCATATAAATTGTTTGCATTAGAAGCATTTTCTAGAGTCTCCTTGAGCTTTATCTCTTTAAACATTTCTGCAGTTTTTTTTCTACCCAAGTAGTGTTGGTAGTGTAGCATTGCCCATATTCAGGCTTGTGATTTTGCCCATTTGTTTGTTCGTAGAGGCTGTGTGTCTGGAACATGTCCCAGGTCATCATACCTTAGTCAAGGCCATTATAACATTTCAGTGAGAGTGAATTGTTTGTGGTCATTGGCTGACTGGGGTTGCCTGGACTACGCCTTGGAGTAAGCACCTCATGGGTTCTTTCAAGCTTTTTTTAAAGTTGTTTCAGATTTGAACTTTGTTACTTAAGAAGTTAACTTGTAACTGTTTCTGCCATTTCACACTGAGATAATCGGAGGATGTCAGAGGAAGGGCTCTGAGCTAACTAATCTGTGTTATATATCATTAAGTATCCTGTGGTTTGCTTATTTCTGAGTTATTTATATCACATTTATTTTACTCGCATGATGATGTGAGGTATTAAGTAGAATTTTCTACAGTTGTTAAGTATCTGGTTAGGTTTTGTTTGTTCTAGGATTTTCGTTAGTGGGTGTATCATATAACTTGTTTTGCATTTAAAAGCATTCTCTAGCGTTTCCTTGATCCTTTATCTGTTTAAACATTTCTGCAGTTTTTTCTACCTAAGTAGTGTTGGTAGTGTAGCATTGCCGATATTCAGGCTAGTGTTTTGGCCCTAGTTGTTTGTTATTAAGAGGCTGTGTGCCTGGAACATGTCCCAGGTCAACATAGCTTAGCCAAGGCCAGTATAACATTTCAGTGAGAGTTAATTGTTTGTGTTCTTTGGCTGACTGGGGTTGCCTGAACTACTCCTTGGAGTAAACACCTCATTGGTTCTTTGAAGCTTTTTTTAAAGTTGCATCAGGTTTCAACTTTGTTACTGAAGAAGTTAACTTGTGAGTGTTTCTGCCATTTCCCGCTGAGCTAATCGGAGGAAGTCGGAGGAAGGGCTCTGAGCTAACTAATCTGTGATATATATAACATAAAGTATCCTGGTTTTGGCTTTTTTCTGAGTTATTTATAGCACTTTTATTTCACTCACTGTGTGTTAGGTATTAAGTATAATTTTCTACTATTGTTAAGCATCTGATTGGGATTGTTTGTTCTGATTTCCTGCTAGGAGTGTATCATATAAATTTGTTTGCATTTAAAAGCATTTTCTAGAGTCTCCTTGATCCTTTATCTGTTTCAACATTTCTGCAGTTTTTTTTCTACCTAAGTAGTGTTGGTAGTGTAGCATTGCCCATATTCAGGCTTGTGTTTTGGGCCTAGTTGTTTGTTCGTAGAGGCTGTGTGTCTGGAACATGTCCCAGGTCATCATACCTTAGTCAAGGCCATTATAACATTTCAGTGAGAGTGAATCGTTTGCGGTCATTGGCTGACTGGGTTTGCCAGGACTACACCTTGGAGTAAGCACCTCATTGGTTCTTTCAAGCATTTTTTAAAGTTGTTTCAGGTTTCAACTTTGTTACTTAAGAAGTTAATTTGTGACTGTTTCTGCCATTTCACACTGAGCTAATCAGAGGAAGTCGGAGGAAGGGCTCTGAGCTAACTAATCTGTGATATATAACATTAGGTATCCTGTTTTTTGCTTATTTCTGAATTATTTATAGCACTTTTATTTTACTCACTGTGTGTGAGTTATTAAGTAGAATTTTCTACAATTGTTAAGCATCTGGTTGGGTTTGTTTGTTCTGATTTCCTGCTAGGAGTGTATCATATAACTTGTTTGCATTTAAAAGCATTCCTTAGAGTCTCCTTGATCTTTTATCTGTTTAAACATTTCTGCAGTTTTTTCTACCTAAGTAGTGTTGGTAGTGTAGCATTGTCCATATCCAGGCTTGTGTTTTGGGCCTAGTTGTTTGTTAGTAGAGGCTTTGTGTCTGAACACATGTCCCAAGCCATCATAGCTTAGCCAAGGCCAGTATAGAATTTCAGTGAGAGTGAATTGTTTGTGGTCATTGGCTGACTGGGGTTGCTGGACTATGCCTTGGAGTAAGCACCTCATTGGTTCTTTTAAGCTTTTTTTAAAGTTGTTTCAGGTTTCAACTTTGTTACTTAAGAAGTTAACTTGTGACTGTTTCTGCCATTTCACACTGAGCTAATCGGAGGAAGTCGGAGGAAGGGCTCTAAACTAACTAATCTGTGATATATATATAACATTAAGTATCCTGTTTTTTGCTTATTTCTGAGTTATTTATAGCATTTTTATTTTACTCACTGCGTGTGAGGTATTAAGTAGAATTTTCTACAATTGTTAAGCATCTGATTGGGTTTGTTTGTTCTGATTTCCTGCTAGGAGTGTATCATATAACTTGTTTGCATTTAAAAGCATTCTCTAGAGTCTCCTTGATCCTTTATCTGTTTAAACATTTCTGCAGGTTTTCTACCTAAGTAGTGTTGGTATTGTAGCACTGTCCATATTCAGGCTTGTGTTTTATGCCTAGTTGTTTGTTAGTAGAGGCTGTGTCTGAGAAAATGTCCCAGGCCATCATAGCTTAGCCAAGGCCAGTATAGCATTTTAGTGAGAGTGAATTGTTTGTGGTCTTTGGCTGACTGGGGTGCCTGGACTATGCCTTGGAGTAAGCACATCATTGGTTCTTTAAAGCTTATTTTAAAGTTGTTTCAGGTTTCAACTTTGTTTTTGAATTTTGTGACCCGCCATTTCACACTGAGCTAATTGAAGGAAGTTGGAGGAAGGGCTCTGAGCTAACTAATCTATGATATATAACATTAGGTATCCTGTTTTTGCTTATTTCTGAGTTATTTATAGCACTTTTATTTTACTCACTGTTTGTGAGGTATTAAGTAGAATTTTCTTCAATTGTTAAGCATCTGGTTGGGTTTGTTTGTTCTGAATTCTTGCTAGGAGTGTATCATATAACTTGTTTGCATTTAAAAGCATTCTCTAGAGTCTCCTTGATCCTTTATCTGTTTAAACATTTCTGCATTTTTTTCTACCTAAGTAGTGTTGATATTGTAGCATTGTCCATATTCAGGCTTGGTTTTGGGCCTAGTTGTTTGTTAGCAGAGGCTGTGAGTTTGAGCACATGTCCCAGGCCATTATAGCTTAGCCAAGGCCAGTATAGCATTTCAGTGAGAGTGAACTGTTTGTGGTCATTGGCTGATTGGGGCTGCCTGGACTACTCCTTGGAGTAAGCACCTCATTGGTTCTTTCAAGCTTTTTTTATGTTGTTTCAGGTTTCAACTTTGTTACT
>NW_025055786.1:0-7344 GCF_019279795.1 Protopterus annectens
GGGGGATTCTATACCCAAGCTTTTCATTATCTGGGGGGTTTGCCTTGTTAACAGATGAGTTCCAGATCAGATTTGTTAATATAGAAAAGGGGTTTTCCTGTCTGCCTGTAGGGCTTAATTCTAAAGGGGTCCCAGTTCTTGTTAAAAATTCTGGTTATTGTATATCAAATGGGTTGTCAATGTTTTCCAAATAGTTTGTATGGTTCTAAGATCCCATTATTGGATTTTATAGTGAAGTTTTCAGTCGGAGATCTATTGGTTGGGTAGAAGTAGCTTGGTTTTGTTTGGATTTAAGATCAGGAGAGGGTTTTAAAGGTTTTCGACTTTGGTGAAGCTATGCTGGATGGTAGTTAGTAGATTTGCAAGAGATGCATTGGAACATTTTAAGTCGAGTCATCTGCATATTGAATGCAGGTGGCTTCAGGGATGACTGTTTGGATGTCGTTTATGAAGACTGAAAGAGGAGTCCTAATATGGAACCTTGAGGAACTCCTATGGTATTTGGTAGTAGGCAGGAGAGCTTGTTTTGCCACATGACTGCTTGTTGTCTCCAGTGAGGTAACTTGAAACCAGTCAAGGGCTGGAGTATCTAGATACAGGGTTTTTAAGTATATAGAAGTAACTGATGGTTTACCATATCAAGGTTTCGATAGGTCCAGGAAGAGAGCGAGTATTTTTTATTATTCCGGTTAAGATTAATGTTTTCAGTAAAAAGAGGAGGGCAGTGGTTGTACTATGATGGGGTCTGAATCCATGTTTAGAGTCTATGAGTAGTTTATTTTGGGTTAGATAGAGCATTAGTTGGTTGTGCATGCACTTTTCCATAATTTTGGCAAGTGGTGATAGTATGGCTATAGGTCTATAGTTGGATAGTTCTGTGGATGAACCTCCTTTGTGGAGTGGAATAAAAAGGATATTTTCCAAATTGAGGGATTGAGGCCTCGGTTATGGTTCTGTTAATTAGGATTGAGATAGGGTAGGCTCACATCTGCAGCAATTTGCAGGTATTCAGCCGAGAAGATCCCGAAAGAGTTGGGTATAGTGTTTATTGAAGTGTGGGAGGAGAAAGTTGGTTAGCTAATGACTGGATGGTTTCTGTGAAGAAAGTATTGAATGAATTGGCTATATCTTCTTGGCTCTTGTCAGATAATGTTCCTGGGGTCAGTAGTGGATTTGCCTGGTTGGAGAAGTTTATTTATGCCTGCCCAGTACTTTTGAGGTTATTCTGATGTTTATGTTACAGATTGTAGCAGTAATTTTTCGTATCTAGCATGATGGCTTTTTAAGCCTCATTACTAAGTTGTTGGAATTTGATACAATCTGGGGGTAGTTTGGTAGTCGCCATTTATCCCACGCTTTGTCTCTAGTTGTTATTTTGGTTTTGGTCTGTTGTTAGGGTGCTAGTTGAGTTTAATTCTTATTGAGCGTTTAGGGCATGAAGTCAAGTATAGTAAGGAATGAATTGTTAAATGATGACACTGCCTCATCAAGGAAGGAACTTTAGTTTTGTCCAGTTACATGATTTGAGTTCAAGTTGAAATTTAGTTGGGTCAAAGTTTTTTTGGGATCTGATAGACCTATAAATAGGTAAGCTTGTACAATTAATTTTGTCTTTCATGATGTATGTGAGCAGGTGATCACTAAGATCATTGGGGAGAGTTCAAACATATAGTTCTGGGATGACTGTTGGTGAGTATCCAGTCTAGTATACTCTCTTTTGGTTATTGTTCCCACGTGTAGTAGATGATATTATCTGAGAGAATCCATGTAGGTTAACAGGGATGGGTTGGACTGTGCGGGCATTGGTTCCAGTCAATATTAACATCGCCCAGGACAATGGTTTTTTGGTGTTGTTGGCTATCCAATGTAGAATGACCTCTAGTGTTTCTACATTGTTCCCAGGGGAATATAGGTGACAATTAGGTTAATGCCCTTATGATTATTTGCAAATTTTTAGAGCTAGTATTTCAGCTTTGAGACCTTGGTTGTATAGGGTTAGTTATGATGTTAAGTGTGCTATTATATAAGACGTATTCCACCTCCTTTTTCTTTTACTCTATCTGCCCTAAGTATATTATAACCAGGAGGCAGGATCTCATTGTCTTTGGTTGATGGCGAGCCATGTTTCAGATAGACACATTATGTTGGGGAGGTATGTGGCTAGTACAGCATGCAGGCTATGTATCTTATTGTTTAGGCTTCTAATGTTTAAGTGGCATATTAGGAGGGAGTTGACCAGTCTGGGGGGGTGGGCTGGTAGGATTTGAGTTAAGGTTGGGCCTGATTAGATAGATGTCCCATCTTTGGTTATGTTTTTCTTAGAGACGCTAGTAGTCTAATAACTTTGAAAAGTAGTTTTAGTTCATATTTGGATTTTGGTGTTGATTGGAGTGGCTCTTTTAGAAGCAAGTGGTTGGAATTTATAATTTTTGGGGTAGTGTAGTAGTGGGCAAGTTCCGCAGTCAGTGGAGGTAGGGGCTTTTTGGTTTTTGGATGAGAAACCTACAATGTGAGATTTTCATAGCTAGTAAGAAAGTATGGCAGAATTAAGAGTGGTAAGATAAGAGGAAAGAGTGTATAATTATTTATAGACATGTTATATGTCATCACTGGGTGGGTCAATGTGCTTCAGAGGAATAGTAGTGGTTAAACAGTAAAGTGGTAATTCAGGAAGTTGTGTGGGGGAGAGGAAGTGGGTGTGGCCTAGTGGCTAAAAGTGCCGCCACAAGGAGGGGGAACGGCCCCAAATGTAGCAAGGGAGTGGGGGGGAACCCCAGTCCCAGTTTCCTGCCAGGTCCTATGAGTGGGGTAAATAGTCTGATAGTGTAAATAAGCAGATTGGAGTACAGGCTTGAAATTAACATAAACATATACAGTTGTAAAATGTCTAATACAATTTAACATAAATAGGCATTTACAGTTTACAAAACACTTACTAGAGAGACACTGAGCCTTCATAGGACGGCCTGTAGCAGGAGTGGATTGTAGTTTTTAAATGAATTTGCCTGCCACCAGGTAATATTTATTAACTCTGGGGGATTGTCTTAAAAGGTAATAAACAGGGAAGGGGTGGGGAGAACAAGGGGTGTGGAGCAGGCAGTTCCTTTTTACTTGCTGTAGGTAAAGCAAGACAAGTATGTGTTAAGAACAATCACAATTCACCAAGGACTGCTCTGGAAACTGTAAGTCTTGTCTTAATTTCTCAGGTGGAAAACCAGGATAACCTTGTATCAGTAGGAAGCTACTGTGCGTAGTTTAAATAAACAAACACAGTATTGATCCAGTTATTGATACTATTTGCTAACAGAGAAGGGGAATAAGAAAGTGGAAGATGTGTGTGTGTGTGTGTGTGTGTGTGTGTGTGTGTGTGTGTGTGTGTGTGTGTGTGTGTGTGTGTGTGTGTGTGTGTGTGTGTGGTTGGGGGCTAGCACAGTAAGCACAGTGCTCTCCAGGGGAGAGGTAGTTGGGCTCAAACAGACACATACTCAAGGGGATTAACTGTAGCTGTTTGCAGACGGTTCAGACCAGTTTCACTTTTCTTATAGGATGTTAGGAATTGGTACCAGAGTAGAATGCTTAAGGTGGTGTTGGGTTCAAAGTCAACTGTGGCTATTTTTGGTTTTTTGTTTTTGTGGTTGTTTTATTTCCATGATTTTCACATGCACTGCTTTTTTTAGTAAGGTTGCCCATTTTGCTATATAGTTTGCCATTCCCTTTTCTATGGATCCAGTTCCTGCTGTTTTATCTCTGTTACTACATGCATACTTCTAGTAAGGTTCCCCATTTTTCCTGTAGCAGTTTTGCTTTCACGTCCCTTTCTAAAGATCCAGTTCAGTTGTTTGTCTGTTTTCCATGCACTACTTCTAGTGGGTTGCCCACTTTTCCTATGTAGTTTGCAGTTCCTTTTCTAAAGATCCAGTTCCTGTTGTTTTATCTGTTACTACACATGCACTATTCTAGTAAAGAGTTGTATTTTCCTATGTAGTTTGCTCGTCCAGCACTACAAGATCCAGTTCAGTTGTTTTATCTCTGTTCTACATACTACTTCTAGTAAAGTTGCCCAGTTTTTTTCCTATGTGCTTTGCCATTTCCCTTTTCTAAAAGATCCCAGTTCAGTTGTTTGTTTCTGTTACTACATGCACTACTTCTGGTAAGTTCCCATTTTCCTATGTGGTTTGCTACGTCCGCACCTAAGATCAGTTCAGTTGCTTTATCTCTGTTACTGTGCATGTGCACTAGCTACAAATAAAGTTGCCCATTTTCATATAATGGTTTACTCGTCCTTTCTAAAGATCAGTTCCAGTTGCTTTATCTCTGTTACTACATACTACTTGCTTCTGATAAAGTTGCCCATTTTCCTATGTGGTTTGCGGTCCCTTTCTAAAGATCAGTTCAGTTGTTTTATCTCTGTTACTACATGCTTCTTCTAGTAAAGTTGCCCATTTTCCTCGTGGTTTATCCTTCCTTTTCTAAAGATCCAGTTCCAGTTGCTTTATCTATGTTACTACATGCACTACTTCATTAAAGTTGCCCATTTTCCTATGTAGTTTGCTCCGTCCACTACAAAGATCCCAGTTCAGTTGCTTTATCTATGTTACTATGCACTACTTCTGAAGTAAAGTTGCCCATTTTCCTCGTGGTTGCTTAGATCCTTTTCTAAAGATCCCAGTTCGGTTGCTTTGTCTCTGTTACTATATGCACTATTCTGAAGTAAGTTGCCCATTTTCCTATGTAGTTTGCTCCGTCCCTTTCAGATCCAGTTCAGTTGTTTTATCTGTTACATACTATTCTAGTAAAGTTGCCATTTTTTCCTATGTAGTTTGCTCCGTCCCTTTTCCAAGATCCAGTTCAGTTGTTTTATGCATTTACTACATGCTATTCAAAGTAAGATTTACCCATTTTTTCCTATGTAGTTTTGCTCCGTCCCTTTTCTAAAGATCCAGTTCCAGTTGGCATCTATGTTACTACAGCTTTTCCTTCTAGTAAAAGTTGCCCATTTTCCTACATGGTTTGGTCCAGGTCCCTTTTCTAAGGGTCCCAGGTTTAGTTGTTTTTATCTGTTACTATATGCACTATTCTGATAAAAGTTGCCCATTTTTCCAATAGTTTGCTCATCCTTTTCTAAAGATCCAGTTCCAGTTGCTTTATCTAATATTTACTACGCACTACTTCTAATTAAAGGTTGCTTACTTTCCTGTAACAGTTTTCCGTCCCTTTTCTAAGATGCCAGTTCCAGTTGTTTTATCTACTGTGTTACTACGTACTACTTCTAGTAAAGTTGCCCATTTTCCCTCATTAGTTTGCTCCGTCCCTTTTCTACAAAAGATCCAATTCCGGTTGCTTTATCTCTGTTACCAAAATGCACTACTTCTAGTAAAGTTGCCCACTTTTCCTATGTAGTTTGCAGTTCCCTTTCTTCTAAAAGATCCAGTTCTGTTGTTTATCTGTTTACTACATGCACTATTCTAGTAAAGTTGCTTGTTTTCCCTCACATTAGTTTTGTAGTCCCTTTCTAAAAGATCCAGTTCCAGTTGTTTTATTTCTTAACTACTACGCTTTTTCACTTCTAATTAAGGAAGTTGCCCATTTTTCCTATGTGGTGCTCTGTCCCTTTTCTAAAGATCCAGTTCCAGTTGCTTTGTCTCTGTTACTACATACACTACTTCTAGTAAAGTTGCCCATTTTCCTATGTAGTTTACTCGATCCCTTTTTCTAAAAGATCCCAGTTCCAGTTGTTTTTATCTCTGTTTATGTGCATTACTTCTAGTAAGGTTGCCCCATTTTTCCTATGTGGTTTGCTCCATCCCTTTTCTAAGATCCCAGTTCCAGTTGTTTTATCTCTGTTGCTACTTGCTAGCTAGTAAAGGTTGCTTGTTTTTCCTATGCAGTTTGCTTAATAAAATCCCTTTTCTAAGATCCCAGTTCCATTTGTTTTATCTGTGTTTACTACATTTTTTACTTCTGAAGTAAAGGTTGCCCATTTTTCCTATGTAGTTTGCTCCGTCCCTTTTCAAGAGATCCCAGTTCCAGTTGTTTTTACCTCTGTTACTACATACTTTTCGTCTAAAAGTTACTTGCATTTTTCCTATGTAGTTTGCTCCCTCATGTTTCTAAAGATCCCAGTTCCAGTTGGTTTATCTCTCTGCTCCTACATGCACTACTTCTGAGTAGGAAGTTGCCCCATTTTTCCCTGTGTGGTTTTGCTCTTCCCTTTCTAAAAGATCCAGTTCCAGTTTGTTTTATCTATGTTGACCATGGACTACTTATAGTAAAAGTTGCCCATTTTTTCCTATGTAGCAGTTTTGCTCCCTCATTTCTAAAGATCCCAGCTCCAGTTGCTTTATCTATATTTACTACATGCACTACTTCTAGAAGTTGCCCATTTTCCCTATGTAGTTTGCTCCGTCCAGCACTCTAAAAGATCCAGTTCAGACTTTATCCTGTGTTGCACTACATGTACTACTTCTGGTAAGTTGCACAGTTTTCCTATGTAGTTTTGCTCAGTCCCTTTTCTAAAAGAGACCCCAGTTCTGTTGTATTATCTCTGTTGCACAGCACTACTTCTAGTAAGGTTGCCCATTTTCCAGATGTAGTTTGCTCAGTCCCTTTTCTAAGATCCAGTTCCTGTTGTATTATTTCTGTTACTACATGCTTGCACTACTTCTAGTAGGAAGTTGCCCATATTTCCCATGTAGTTTGCCGTTCCCTTTCTAAAGATCCAATTCAGTTTGGCTTTGTCTATTTTCACATTACTTCCTCTAAATAAGTTGCCCATTTTTTTTACCCTATATGTAGTTTGCTCCGTTACCCAGCACTAAAGATCCCAGTTCCATTTGTTTTATCTGTATATTTACTACATGCACTACTTCTGAAGTAAGAGTTACATTTTCCTATGTAGTTTGCTCTGTCCCTTTTCTAAAAGATCAGTCCAGTTGCTTATCTCTGTTACTACTTCAAGTAAAGTTGCACATTTTCCCACCACAGTAGTTTTGCTCTGTCCCTTTTTCTAAGACCCCAGTTCCAGTTGTTTTATCTCTGTTACTACTTTTCACTAGTAAAAAGTTGCCCATTTTCCCTCACATTAGTTTGCTCTGTCCCTTTTCTAAGATCCAGTTCCTGTTGTTTTATCTCTGTTACTACATTTTCTTTGCTTCAGTAAAAGGTTGCCCATTTTTTCTATGAAGTTTGCTTAGTCCCTTTTCTAAGATTCCAGTTCCAGTTGTTTTATCTCTTGTTACTCATGCACTGCTTCTGGCAAGGTTGCCCATTTTCCTATGTAGTTTGCTTGGGTTCCTTTCTGAGATCCCAATTCAGTTGCTTCATCTCTGTTACTGCATGCTACTT
>NW_025055787.1:0-4425 GCF_019279795.1 Protopterus annectens
AACATATAAAATGATTAAAGGGGGAAAGGGGGAAAAATAATCCCAGACCCCTTTTTTTTTTAAACTATGTATAAGAGGCAAAAAGGAGGACAATGACATCACTAGATCTAGACACCATCATTTTGTTTATAAGCTATGCAATACTAATGATGGCTGAATAAAAGAGGACAAAGACATCACTAGATCTAGAACCCCCATTTGTTTATAAGCTATGCATAAATGATGGCTGAGTAAAGGGGGACAATACATCATAGATCTAGAACACCATTTTGTTTATAAGCTATGCAATACTAATGATGGCTGAATAAAAGAGGAAAATGACATCACTAGATCTAGGCACCATCATTTTGTTTAAAGAGCAATACTAATGATGGCTGAGTAAATCAGGACAATGACATCACTAGACTAGACACCTTATTTTGTTTAGTATGCATACTAATGATAGCTGAGTAAAAAAAGACAATGACATCAATAGATCTAGACCCCTTAATTTTGTTTATAAGCTATGCAATACTAGGGATGGCTGAGTAAAGGAGGACAATGACATCACTAGATCTAGATACCACATTTTTTTTTAAGCTAGAATACTAATGATGGCTGAGTAAAGGAGGACAATGACATCACTAACTCTAGACACTATCATTTTGTTTATAAGCTATGCAATACTAATGTTGCCTGAGTAAAGGAGGACAATGACATCATTAGCTATAGACACCACCATTTTGTTTATAAGCTATGCAATACTAATGATGGCTGAGTAAAGTAGGACAATGAAATCATAGATCTAGACCACATAATTTTGTTTATAAGCTATGCAATACTAGTGATGGCTGAGTAAAGGAGGACAATGACATACCTAGATCTAGACACCATAATTCTGTTTATAAACTATGCAATACTAATGATGGCTGAGTAAAGGAGGACAACAACATCACTAGATCTAAACACCACCATTTTGTTTATGAGCTATGCAGTACTAATGATGGCTGAGTAAAGGAGGACAATGACATCACTAGATCTAGACACGATCATTTTTTTATACGCTATGCAATATTAATTATGGCTGAGTAAAGGAGGACAATGACATCACTAGATCTAGACACCATCATTTTGTTTATAAGCTATGCAATACTACTGATGGCTGAGTAAAGGAGGACAATGACATCACTAGATCTAGACACCAATATTTTGTTTCTACACTATGCAATACTAATGATGGCTGAGTAAAGGAGGACAATGACATCACTAGATCTAGACACTATCATTTTGTTTATAAGCTATGCAATACTAATGATGGCTGAGTAAAGGAGGACAATGACATCACTAGATCTAGACACCATCATTTTGTTTATAAGCTATGCAATACTAATGATGGCTGAGTAAAGGAGGACAATGACATCACTAGATCTAGACAACATCATTTTGTTTATAAGCTATGCAATACTAATGATGGCTGAGTAAAGGAGGACAATGACATCACTAGATCTAGACACCATCATTTTGTTTATAAGCTATGCAATACTAATGATGGCTGAGTAAAGGAGGACAATGACATCACTAGATCTAGACACCATCATTTTTTTATAAGCTATGCAATACTAATGATGGCTGAGTAAAGGAGGACAATGACATCACTCTGAATCTGAATCATCCCCATTTTTTTATAAGTTATACGCGATAATGATAGCTGAGTAAAGGAGGGGACGTGTATCACTAGATCTAGACACCATCATTTTGTTTATAAGCTATGCAATAATGATGACTGAGCAAAGGAGGAGAATGACATCAATAGATCTAGACACAATCTTTTTTTATAGGCTATACCAATATAATGATGTGGCTTCAGAGTAAAGAGGACAATGGCGCTGGCTGAAAGGTAAAGGAGAATGACATCACCTAGATCTAGACACCATCATTTGTTTCTAAGCTGTATACTAATGATGGCTGAGTAAAGGAGGACAATGACATCACTAGATCTAGACACCATCATTTTGTTTATAAGCTATGCAACACTAATGATGGCTGAGTAAAGGAGGACAATGACATCACTAGATCTAGACACCATCATTTTGTTTATAAGCTATGCAATACTAATGATGGCTGAGTAAAAAAGGACAATGACATCACTAGATCTAGACACCATCATTTTGTTTATAAGCTATGCAATACTAATGGTGACTGAGTAAAGAAGAAGAATGACATCACTAGATCTGGACACCATCATTTTGTTTATTAGCTATGCTATACTAATGGTGACTGAGTAAATGATGACAATGACATCACTAGATCTAGATGCCATCATTGTGTTTATAAGCTATGCAATACTAACAATGGCTGAGTAAATGAGGACAATGACATCACTATATCTAAGGCCACCCATCATTTTTTTTGATATGCCATTTTTAATGATGCTGAGTAGCGAGGACAATGACATCACTAGATCTCGGCCACCATTTTATAAGCTATACAACTCGCGATGGCTGAATAATAGAGGAGACGAATTATATCATTAGATCTAGAAGCCACCATTTTGTTTATAAGCTATGCAATACTAATGGTGACTGAGTAAAGGAGGACAATGACATCATTAGATCTAGACACCATAATTTTGTTTTAAGCTATGCAATACTAATGATAGGTGAGTAAAGGAGCACAATGACATCATTAGCTATAGACACCACCTTTTGGTTTATAAGCTATGCAATACTAACGATGGCTGAGTAAAAGAGGACAATTATATCATTAGATCTAGAAGCCACCATTTTGTTTTTAAGCTATGCAATACTAATTATGGCTGAGTAAAGGAGGACATTGACGTTACTCTATCTAGATGCTACCATTCTGTTTATAAGCTATGCAATACTAATGATCTAGAAAAAATTTTTTTTTTTAAACTATGAACCAATTTTGGTTTTTTAAAGGGGGACAATGATCCTGATTAAAAAATTTTTTAAACTATGCACAATTTGTTTAAAGACATGCATACTAGATCTAGAAAACAATTTTTATAACTAGCAACTAATTTTGGTATAAAGAAAAATGACTACTAGCTAAAATGTTTATAACTAGCAATATAAAATTTTTTTTATAAAAAGCAATACATATGATCTAGAAAAAATTTTTTATAAACTATGCAAACATTTTGGTATAAAGAAAAATACTAATAGGCTAGAAATTTTTTATAAGCTAGCATCTAATTGTGATAAAGGAGAAAAATGATACTAGAACTAGACACATCTTAACTAGCATATATGTGTATAAAAAGCAATGACATCACTGATCTAGAAAAATAACTATCAAACCAATTTTGGTTTTTTAAAGAACAATGACAACTAGAAAAACATTATATAAGCTATGAACAATTTTGTTTTTAAAGGGAAAAATACTAATGATCTAGAAAACCCAAATTAAAGCTAGCAACCAATTTTGGTATAAAGAGGACAATGACTACTGATCTAGAATCATTTGGAAAGGACAATTAATCTATAAAAAACAAGACATCATGTTTTTTCACTATTTGTTTATAAGCTATGCAATACTAATGTTGCCTGAGTAAAGGAGGACAATGACATCATTAGCTCTAGACACCACCTTTTGGTTTATAAGCTATGCAATACTAATGATGGCTGAGTAAAGGAGGACAATGACATCACTAGATCTAGACACCATCATTTTGTTTATAAGCTATGCAATACTAATGATGGCTGAGTAAAGGAGGACAATGACATCACTAGATCTAGACACCATCATTTTGTTTATAAGTTATGCAATACTAATGATGGCTGAGTAAAGGAGGACAATGACATCACTAGATCTAGACACCATCATTTTGTTTATAAGCTATGCAGTACTAATGATGGCTGAGTAAAGGAGGACAATGACATCACTAGATCTAGACACCATTATTTTGTTTATAAGCTATGCAATACTAATGATGGCTGAGTAAAGGAGGACAATGACATCACTAGATCTAGACACCATCATTTTGTTTATAAACTATGCAATACTAATGATGGCTGAGTAAAGGAGGACAATGACATCACTAGATCTACACCATCATTTTGTTTATAAGCTATGCAATACTAATGATGGCTGAGTAAAGGAGGACAATGACATCACTAGATCTAGACACCATCATTTTGTTTATAAGCTATGCAATACTAATGATGGCTGAGTAAAGGAGGACAATGACATCACTAGATCTAGACACCATCATTTTGTTTTTTTTTTTTTTTTTTTCTTTTGTTTTTTTGTTTTTTTTTTTGGGTTTATAAAGCTTTTTTATGCAATACTAATGATAGCTGAGTAAAAGGAAAGGTAAAAATTTTTTTAAAGCATGCAATACTAAGATCTTAAAAAGACACACTGATTCCCCAATTTTTTATGTTAATATAAGATGGCTAGTGGGAATGACATCAGATCTAA
>NW_025055788.1:0-7575 GCF_019279795.1 Protopterus annectens
TCTTGCCCCAGATGTCAGGAGACCCAAAAAGACTAAGTCCCCAAAGAAACCTGCACCAAAAACGACAAAAACAGACAATATATACAACAAATATAAAAAAACTCACCTACACAACCACTAAACACAGGGGGATAGAATTGGACTGCAGCAATGGAATCCTGAACATCTACATTTATGGTAGGTACAAAACTGTACTATGTTCTTGTCTTCCATTGCTGCAGTCCTGACTATGGTAGAATCCCAAAGCAGAGGAAAGGAGGCTGGCAAATTATAGGAAGTAGGAGCTGATAACATGCCTTGCAAAACAGCAGTGGCAAAACCAGCCCTAGACTTAGAGTAGATAGGAAGATGATAATGCTTAGAAAGTATGCACTGAACTCCAAGTAGCTGCTTCAAAATATCCTTAGTTGCCATTAGAAATGCTGTAGAAGTGGCAGTAGCCCTAGTGGAATGAGGCCTAATCCCAGCTGGAATCTCCTTGCCTGATGGGAATAACAAAATGCAATGCAAAAGCCAATCCACGAAATAGTTTGTTTTGACACAGGCTTGCCCTGTGAACTCAAACAAAAGAAACAAACAACTGCTGAGACTGCCTAAAATCCTTAGTCCTGCTTAAATAATATCTCAATTGCCTGTGTACATCTAAAGTGTGCAAAATCTTTTCCCTTTATTTTGGGGATCTGCATAAAAAGTAGGCAAATGAATAGTTTGTTTAAAGCCACACTAGAAACCACTTAGGCATAAAGGAAGGATTAGTGCTAATGATACCTATCCTTATGGAAAATCAAAAGGCTCTACTGCCATAAGGGCCTGCAACTCAGACACCCTTCTTGCAGAAGTAATGGCCAACAGAAAAGCAGTCTTCCATGACAAGTATTTCAACTCAGCTAGCAGGCTCAAAAGGTTGTAGAGTAAGTTTTTCCAACACAAAATTGAGATCCCAAGCAGGAGTAGGAGCTCTCAGGGGGTCTTATATTCTTTGCCCTCTAAGAAACTGCTTGAACAAAGGATGAAAACAAAGGTGGGTCACAATCATAATGAGCTGAAATTGCTGCAGCATGAATCTTAATGGAAGAAGGACAAACCTTTGTGAAATAAGTCAGTAAGATATTGAAGAGCCACACTCAAATTAGGCTGAGAAATCTCCAAGTTCTTTCCTGTACTCCAAAATAAAAATCTCTACCATTTGTCTGCTACACCTTCCTTGTACTAGGTCTTCTAGCTTCCATAATCACATTTAAAACTTGTGAGGAAGTTGAGACCTGCTGTGCTTCAAGAGAATATGCCAGGCTGTTAGATGAAGAGTGAAGCTTGACATTGAGCAGATGACCATCCTTTTGAGATAACAGATGAGGAATCAGAGGTAAAGGCCATGGAGGCTTCTACCAGACTCCAGTAGTGGATACCAGTGTTGCGAGGCCAATCTGGAGCTATCAAAATCATCCTTGGCCTGTCTTGTCTGACCTTTTAATACCTTTGGAAGAAGAGGCAGAGGTGGAAAGGCATAGACATGAAGGTTTTCCAACTGAAAGACAGAGCATCCACTTTCCAAGCTGTGTGATGAAACCCCTTTGTGCAATACTTTGGCAGCTGGTGGTTTAGTGGAGAAGCGAACAGATCTATGTCTGGAGTTCCCCATGACACTGTCAATTCCTGAATTACATGAAGGTCCAGTTTCCACTCGTGGGATCCATGATTTGTCTGCTTAACACATCTGCTAGGAGTTCTGTGCTCCTGGCAGAAACCTTGCCTGAAGAGTTAGTTGCAGGCAGCAGTCTCCATAAAATCATTGCTTGCCTGCATAGAGGATAAGAATGTGTTCCCCTTGCTTGTTGATGTACCACATGACAGTTGTGTTGTCTGTTAGAATCAACACCTGCCCTGGAAGAAGTAACTACTTGAAAGCCATCAATGCAAACTGGACTGCTAACATCTCCTTCATGTTGTTATGTAGATGCTGTAGTCTGGCAGGCCACTTGTCTTGTATCCACTTTCCATTTAGATGAGCTCCCAAGCAGTGTCCGAGGCATCTGTCATTAAAATCTGACTGCCTCTGGCGGGTCACAGAGAGTCCCTTGTTTAGGTGACATTTCTGAGCCCACAGAATTCCTTTGAAGGCAAGGTATTATTTGAATGACAGTGGTCAAATCCTGGCAGTGCTGTGCCCATACATTTTTGAGATACCATTGCAGCTTCCTCATATGCAGTTTGGCATTGGGAAGCACTAGAATCAAGATGCCATGAACCCTAATGCTTGAAGGACTGTCCTTGCAGTCAGCCGGACTGATGAGATAGTTGATGGAAGTAAAGTGACAGACTCTTTTGTTTGTCCGGGGTTAAAAGGCCATCTGGCTGCTGTATTCAGTCTCACACCCAGAAAGCACATGTCTTGAGAGGGTACTAGACTGGACTTTATTTCGTTCACAGAATACCCCAGGCATCTTAGCACTGCTATGACATATTCCAGATGCTGTAGAAGGTCTTCCTTTTCTTGAGCCAGAATCAGGCAGTCGTCCAAGTAAGGATAGATTTGAATGCCTTGAAGCCTGAAGTAAGCTATCACTGGAGCCAGAACCTTTGTGAATACTCTGGGCAGTAGATAAGCCAAAGGGCAATGCAGAGAACTGATAATGAAAATCTCCAGTTGAAACCGCAGATACTTTCTGCAACTAGCCTTATAGGCACATGAAGGTAAGCTTCCTTGAGATCCAAAGTTACCATCCAGTGATCTTTGCCCAGCAGAGGTAACAGTTGTTGTAACGTCAACATCTTGAACTTGGGAATGTCCAGATAAGTGTTGAGGATAGATAAATCCAAAATTGGTCTCCACGTGTTCCTTCTTTGGTACTAGGAACAGGCGAGAATAAAATCCAAGCCCCTTTCTGATACAGGGACTGGCTAATGGCCCCTATCTGGAGTAACTGAGAAATTTGCTTGTGAGCCCCTTTTCTGTGTGGAGGAGGGAGCTCTGGCATGGGTTCGAAAGGGGGCAGCCTGTGGAAATGGAATCTGTAACCGTGATGAATGATATCCAGCACCCATCTGTCTTGAGTGACTAAATCCCAATTTTCTTTGAAAAGAGACAGTCTTCCTCCCAAAGGAGCTGCCAGGCAGAATCCACTGGCAGCTGAAAAGGCAGGTCATTGGGTCTTGAAGGACTGACCCTGCCCTCACCAGAAGTCTGAGCAGGTGAACTGTCTGATCTAGGCCTAAACGACCTTGAGCCCTGCCCCTACGTCGTGTAGACCTAGCCCTTGACTACGAACCATGCGCAGGATATGTCCACCCCTTAGCAGGCCAATTTCTACTAAACTTCGGAGGCTGCATCTGCAAAAAATCTTTAACAGTCTGCATAGACTTAGCTTTGTCCTCCATTTTCTTTAAAACTGCTTCCACAGGCGGTCCAAACAACACATGAGACTGTAAAGGAGCATCCAAAATCCTGGTCTTAACATGCTCAGCTAAATTCTGATAGTTCAACGATCCATGTCTGCGAAGAACAGAACTAGTAGCAGCCACCCTCGAGGAGGCCTGAACAGCATCAAAACCACACTGCAAAGAATGCTTACCCACTTGTTCAGACACATGAACCAAATCCAGCAATTCTTTACACTCAATACCTTCCCCCAAAGCATCCACCTTAGATTTCAATTGTGAAAGGAGATAATTCTGATATTTCAGCATATGAAACTGACAATTGTCATTAGGGGGAAGAAGTATATACTTTCTTAACCTATCCAAAGCCCTTGCCTTTTATCAGAGGGTACAGGTTTTTTAACCCACAGAAGTTTAACCCCTTTTGGCCCCCTGAGAAACAGTTTCTGGGTCCCCCTAGGACTCTTAAACAAATTTTGACTTCCCCATAATACCTATCAGGAACAGGAGGAGGAAAGGGATCAGGGTTCAGGAACCCTCTGCAAAACATCCTCCACCACATTAAACACAGGAGGAAAAAGGGGGCCTATGCGGGGGTAAAAAAAAGAATTCCCTAACCCTTTTTCCTGGAATCAGAGTAATCCTGGCCTTATTTAAAGTGCTCCCTCATGGGTGAAGAGTCTCTGAAAATAAAAACCCTGGAGGAGAAGCTGGGGGTGGAATCATCCCATCAGAATCAGAATAAGTAGGAAATCTTAAGTCTTCCACAGAAGACTCTGAAGCCTGTGAACATTGTTCAAAACTATCAAACTCCTGTTCCACCCTAGGCCTCTTATCAGGGGGGCATAGAACCTCTAATCAGAGTAATCAAATCTTCTGCCATTTAAGCATATGTTTTTAGGCACAGACCCCAAATGCTAGGAGAAGAAGAAGCTGAATTTGGGCCTACCTCAAAAGAAGCTTTGGCAACAGAAGGGGGGCCCCAAACCCTTGGGGAAGGGGGGAGAAAGACCTGAGAACCCCTCAGCCTGGCCTACCCCTGAGAACATCCTGTAACAGTAAAGTATCTGCCTGAGACTCCATGGGAAACTCTGGCAAAACCTTTTCCCCCCTGAGTTAAAAGAACCGGCGTGGGACTGGGTTCCTCATTTTTTTTTCCTTGCGCTTTTATCCCAACATCCGGCGGCATATTATAATTAACCTTTAAACACTAACCTAGCACAAGCCTCCTTTTAAATAGTGCGTTAAACTAGCAAAAGGGGCAACCAACAACGGGTCAGGCCCAAACAAGGTATACACAATGGATAACCCCTTCGGTATCTGCTTCCCAAAAAAATACAGTTATTCACTTTTCTGACACCCGGGTTAAATACTGAGGCAAGCCAAAATGTTAGGGTTACTTACCCAACTCTGTTTGGTCTGAAACTGGGGAAAATCTCAAAACGCCAACCTGCACTGAAAAATTGTTTGCATCGGACCATGCGGAAAAAGACTAAAAAAACTTCATGCTTATACCCTGGCAGGGCGAGTCTAAGGGCATGACCCCGCCAACCTGGTATTCACTCCACTAAAAATATCAGGACTGCAGCAATGGAAAAAACATGGGGAATAGTTCAAAAAAACCCCTGTAACATCAGCAGCTGTTCCATTGTATAACAGCAACTATTTCACATAGGGCCATGTTAGTGTGTCTGTGTCCAGGTATGTTAAGGTTTCAGCAGATGTACAGTGGGTGAATAATTGGTTATGTATGACAGTATTTACTGTTGTAATTAGTTTGGGTGTGGGGAAATGGTGGGTGTACATAGCAGATGCGGGTAGGGAACTGCTTTTATACATCTATATGTGTGGGGGTTCTTTCCTATGTGAACACCTATCCCCTTTGTGGGCCAATACTATGGGAATTGCAGGCTGATTCATAAGGCACTGTTAAATGCTTCCTGTATAGCATGCAGGTACTGTTAGTCCTTGAATCCTTTTTGGGAATACATGGAATTAAAAGTTTTGCTAAATGAAAGCTGTCTGTGTATTTCTGTCATGGATATTTGTAGTTTTGTTGGTGACTGTGTCCATAGAATATATTTGTAATAGTGCATTGGAATATACTCTTCATATGTTATGTTCATATTGTTTGGGGGGGGGTGTGATTGCTATGGTCCATGTTATACTCAGATATGACCACTTCGGATGCTGTTTACAGACATGTATGTTTTTGTGTGTGTGTGTGTGTGTGTGTGTGTGTGTTTTTTATATATATATATATATATATATATATATATATATATATATATATATATAGTTAAAAAAATGTATTAATGTGTGTATGCTTAATGCCAATTAATAAATGTTTTTTTCATTCTATTTTTCATGCACTGTTATATATATAAATTTAGTTTCATATGAGACTGAAAAGATGCTTTTTGAAAACTGCAGTATGCTTTCTGAAACTTGCAAGATGCCCTCTGGCCTAGTAACTGCTAGCACAGCAATATTATGTTTATGCCTTTTGGAAATTTCTTGAGAAGCAGGTGCTTATCTGCTAGGTCAGGAAGCAGAGAATGGACAACACTATATTCTGTAAATGTAATGATTTCAAACAATCAGCTCTGTTCGAACTATGAGAACATATGCAGCTGCAGTAACTTAGAGATAAAGTAGACAAAGGATTATTAGAAAAATGAACTGCTAGCATTGTGCCTGAATTAGCCCTAGTATCTTGAATGGTAACATAACAAGTATCTAACTGGTAGTAATCAAGGCCATGTTGTTTTCCTCAGGAAGTTTCACATAAAAATTGCTAAATCAGCAGAAATTCATGGGAATGATGGTCAGCAGGTGATGATGAAAAAGGTGGTAATCTGTTACGTCAGTTTTGGGAGGCTTTTCTAGTTAGTGAATGTATAAAAATGAAAGTATTTCCTGTTTCTAGTTAGGCAAACTCTGTAATAGCACGTTTTTGTCTCCTTGCTGCAAGATTAAAGTGCCTTAAACTAAACCTACCGTGTTTTGATCATTTTTAAAGTATATTTTTCTTCTGACAGTTTGGTCCTTTGGGCCGGAAATACCCTCGCTCTAGGCCTAGGTCAGAATTGGGCCCGTGGCATGCATCCAACGGAGAAAGGCCAAATTGGCTCTTCTGTTTTTAAAGACCTCCTACTGAATTGTCGAAAGAGGCCAGCCACTGTTTATCTGGGATTGGAGGACAGTCACGATCCGGGGGATCAACTCATGGAGGGGCAGGTAAGGAGGAATTACCTTATTTCTGTTTTAAGATCAGGGACTAGTTACAGAACTGTTTTTTTTGCATGTGCAGATCAGGGACAAAAAGGGGTTACTGTTTTGTCATAGATCAGGGAAACAGGATAGGTAGGCAGTTATTCTAGATAAACTGTGAAAAGGTTTTTTGGTACCATGTGATAAGAAGGGTTACGTAACAATTTACAGCTTAGCTAAGGCAACAAAAATCAGTGCAAAAATTCCCGAGACCCCCAACTGAAGGCAAAATATATGCAATTACAGTGGGACAATGTTAAGTATTATTCAAAATGGGTTGATAATATAAATTTGATGGAATTTAGATAAACTTTATTAAACTTAGGCTTAAAAAAGAAAAAAGGGCAATTAAAAAAACGCATTAGGAGTCCCTCAGGCAAGGTGGCTTGAGGAAGCAAAGGGAACAAAAGATAAAAATTCAAAACAATGTTTTAGACAAAGAAGATAATAACTTGGTAATAACAACTGCCCCCCCTTACCCCCCCCCCTTACCAGAATATGAAGCGAGTGGCAAACTGATCCACCTCCGCTATACCCAGCTGTTTACAGCATCAAAACCACTTGTCAGGGATCCTATCGAGACAATCTCGAACCCAACGAAAGGGGGATTGAACTATTGAAATAAATAGAATTCACAGCTATGAGTGAGGAAGAAAAATGTCCACTCATAGAAGTACCAAAACCTCAGGCAGGACAGGATCCACTCTTTTATTTATAGACCCTGGACACCGGGAAAATATCCGAAAGCCAGGGGGGAATTCCCCATCCAAAGTAATTTTAAAAATTTTTTGAAGACTTACAGGGTATGAGATTAAGTTACCATTTAAATGGGAAGAAGTAGAAAAGTAGTTAGACAAATGTAGGTCCAGATTGGCACATGATTTGGCAACTGGAATCCCACAGCTTAGACACTCCCACATACTGATG
>NW_025055789.1:0-6661 GCF_019279795.1 Protopterus annectens
CCTCATCTGTGTGGTATTGGCTACAATGAGGGTGGAGTACAACACATTAACCCTGTTTTACTGTAGCTGGCACTGGTGTGTTGATTCTGTCAACAGGCCACTGGTAGAACACTCCTGTGACATATGAAGGTATATGTAGTCAAACATCCGACTGTCTTACATCTGTACTATTAACATCTACATTGATAATGGTTCATGGACTTGCAGACCATACTCAGCAGGGATATAGTGCAGTGCCACCACTTATAACTGTCGTCACCACTTGTGTATTTATATTATCCAACACCCTATCTGTATTGTATTTCCATGCTCAGCACTTGTTCAGAACTTGTGAACACTTTATGAGCTACTGGTTAATATAGCACCCATTCCACACCATTTCACACAAGTACACTGCCTGTCCTCACATTTCCAGCTTGCTTACAGTACAACAGCTGTTGTAAACTCACATATCTTGTGAGACATGGTTTATATACAGGCATGTCCAACTGTCACGTACCAGTGCTATCGCCTGTCTATATGATTAATATGTCATACATGTGGCAATAGAGCAATTGTCTCATGTACACAGTCAATGCACACCTCCCAACATATGACACAACAGCCTGTGGGAGATGCACATATGCAGCCCTGCTGGGGGTAATGCTGCCACCAACCCTGACTGCACCTGACATCATGTGGGGATGTGTAACATTGCAACACACCCCACTCATCACATAGTCTCACAAGATCTCCACCACCACAGGCCACACATATGGACAACTTGTGCAGTACCTCTCCATACTCTGTGTAGGAACCAAAGGCAGCCCCCATCACCAAACACAACAATAACTTATAGCCCACAGACTCATGTGTGCCCATCACATACAGCCAATAGAGTGTTATAACATACACAACACACCTGTCATAGGTGACTCTGTAGGCGGTCACACTGATGTTCCACTCAGCAGGCTACACAAGGTGATAGTCGCTTACATCTTGCTGTCGGTATACACCCATGCCACACCTCACCAGGTACAATTCTCCATGTTAGTGTGACTGCCCTGAGATGCAACTTCACAGACTACGTGTGCAGGGACATGCAATAGCTCACAGTCTTGTAGCCCTGAGGTATGGGCCACGCCCTGGGGAGCATTTTGCATTCATCCGGACCTGATACCACTGTACAATGACTGACAGTGTCACTTCGACATTTGCCTATGCTTCTGCTGTCATTCCACAGGCATCTGTTATCTGTCCATTTTGACTGACATGCTTTGGCACAGCTGACCTGCACCTGTCAGCCCTGGGAATACAGATAACATGTAATGCTCTTGCTGCTTCTATACTGCCTGTCTTGCACTGTTTCCAATAACATTCACCACCAGAACGGGAACAGGCAAGCAAAACATGGAGGTCATGTGAAGCAATGCCTGACATCCTCATCTCTGATGCACGCAAGCAAGGCACTCCTTATAATGGACCACTTCAATATCTCTGCAGTGACTGGCACCTGCCTCCATGCTCTGCAAGGCACACCTGCAATGACAGGTTATACACAGTCCATGCCATGCACTTATGCAACCTGGACCAGCACACCCACAGCTGAGTTGTTCCCATATTCCCATATGTTGTACACACATCCTGGCTAGTTACTTAGCACAATGCATCAGAGGTGCTCCACGTGCAACTAACTGTAGCCAGAACTGCTATACACATTGTAACAAGCTACGGATTCAACAACATACCCCATGGTTACCAGGCCTCATTTCATGGTGTACTGGACAGCAGGGCTCAGACAGGTACTACTGATGTGAGACTGACACTACCCCACACGTAACAGGGATATCCAATCATGTACCAACACATTAGGCCAACACTGTCCGGGATTCATAGCCTCCACTGGCTGGATCAACCCATACACACCACCTCCAAGACCACAATATCCTTGACATGGACACTACCAACATGTGACTGGTGTTCCACACCTGGGGTTATCCCTCATTGGTGGATTCTAACATATGCTAATCACCCTTGTTATCCACATCCCGCACCACACCCTTCATGGCATACACAGTACAAGAGTACTACAACGCCTACTACAGATGTCTTATGACAGCAGTAGTAATCATGACACTGCAGTTGGACAATGCACATACAAATGTGACACATACCCCAGTGCAATTCATTAGCACCCCACCCGACTGCATGGATCATACTATTCCACACACAGCCATAATGGTACCACCAGATAACGAACACCACTCAGGGGGTCGGACATCCATTGCAACAGGTGGGCTATTGCAAAGTGGGTACACACATTCCAATGGGTGGGGTAGCTCACTCGTCAATACTCAGTAGGATACAGGATCCCTCTTCACTGCATACTCGAAACTGGCTACCTAAACGCCGACATATTTTAAGGGTGTGCCATGAGGCGTGGGAAGTGTCAGTAGTCAGTGGTTAATACCCATCTGCTCTGACATACAACAGTTTGCTCGGTGCATTGCAGAACTGAGTGATGTTGGCAACATGCTGGCGGATGGAGTTCAATGCTAACATTGCACCCTTTCACTCCCTACTGGGGCCACAATCCATGCAGGTACAGTGTGGTGTCCCTACAGTGACACCTACACAGTACTAACCTCACTCTATATGGCCTGGAACACTGGACACATGTGACCCGTCAACATCCCAGTGATTTACTGCAACCCTCTGGCGGCATGTCACCCTTGGCCCATATTGGTAATATGTATCCAGACATTTGTGGCCCTGAATGTCACACAGCAACAGTTATCACACTCACGCCAGGTGAAGCCACAATGCACACAAGGGGGGCTATTGCCCTACACACCTGACTGGAATGTTCATCAAGGCTATGGGGCACATCATCATGGAAGTCATTCGCAGAGACATTGGAGGGCTCCGGTCCTTTGATGCCAGGTTGGACTTGTTGGGGCCAGAGCATGGCTCCCTACACTGGACTCCTTTCATACAGTTACCAGGGCGGATTGATGAGGGTCCACACAATACGTGTCCTCTCGTGCCTTGCAGCACCCAGTTCTCCATTCTGAGTATTGGCGACATACACCCACCTGCATCAACCCCGTGTCTCAGGATGTTATCAGAGTGGCTCTGAGCAGGACACAAACAATGAGGTGGCATACCATAGTACCTACTGTATTTCAGTTACTTGGCACCACAGTCCTCCATCATGGGGCCCCTCATGTTCGTTATATGCTTCCCTGAAGGTACGGAGAGGCTAGCAACACGGAAGACTTTCCCTGTCTAGCTTTACAGACTAGTGCATACAAAGCAACATGATTAGATCCACCAGCTGATACTGAACCCCTCCATAGGATGTCGCAGCGGATACCGATATCAATATATCATGGCCTCAAGATGCATGACACAAGGTGCACTGAACATCCCTTGCATTACACCACCGGTATCACCCACTGACTATCACATATAGGTGGTATTCCCCATACATGTCTCATTGTATGTGCTTTCGTGAAATACATTATGTCGCACCCACTCCTTTGATTATACATATTGCCATAGCATGGATATCCCTCTCGTGGCCACACTTATCTATTGCTATGGGTGTGTAGCTGGGACACAGGCGCCATTGTACCTCTATTGCTCAGATGTATACACACATTCAGGGACGAAAAACACCCCATTTAGGGTTTACCTTACACAACAGCTACAGCTTTACATACCACAACGGTAACACCATGATGGTTAATGAGAGCTCCGATGGTTGAAATGCGGCCAGAGACTTCTGGGACTCCACGTCTGTACTCATTTGCATACTACATACTCGGGGGTGACCTCTGCTGAACAGACAGGGCCCATGTCCACAACAATATTCATGGATATACCACATAAGCGACATAAGCAAAAGGCCACTGTGGTATGCTCATGGATATGTCACACCGCATAGCGATGAGTGGGATGTGCTTGAGGGTTATTCCCAAACCAGACGCACTTACCATGCTTTTGGAATGTGATTCCTATGTACATCCGCGCCAGGGACACTCCAGCTGTTCGTAATGATGCCTCAGCGGGTGGATGGGAACCACATGTACGCCAGAGATCACTGCAGGGGCTGTACTGTTTTTGAGGTGCAGGTAACATGGCTCTGCTATCACAGACAGGTTACTGCCGGAGAGTGCCGGGCGTTGCGGACTGCATGGTACCCCACTATGAACCTGTGAAGCTGTATTACATGTCCTTTGTGCATGGTTAGCGAGTAGCCCTTCATTTAGATTAGCTATCATGCTACAGTGTCATTGACTACAAGCCATATGTATCCTGTTATTGTATATTGTGCATGCCAATGAAGCGATACCTTTGGTATGCATACTGTACTATGTTCTTTATTATTATCGCCATATCTACGCATACAATGCGCGCATTACGCATATTTGGTATCCCGCCAATGCCGTCATACTTGCTGCTGGGATACCGACGTATTTAATGGTTATATAATACCATACACACATGCCTACCTGTGGCTGACTATCAATATATACTATCCTGCTATGAAACCATTGTTGCTTGATGGACATACCTACCACTGATGAAGATTGGTATGGAATTGTTCTGTTTAAAGCCCTCGTACGTATCCGCGGCAGACGATGTTTTACGCGTATTACTGCCAGGTCACACAATTTCTAAGCGTTACTGTATAACCAAGGCGTCATACATAATACCCGCTTTCCCACTTAATGCATTTGGACACTTTTAATTCATACAAAACAGGCTATACATACACTAACATAATTA
This sequence comes from Protopterus annectens, assembly GCF_019279795.1. Classification (NCBI taxonomy): domain Eukaryota; kingdom Metazoa; phylum Chordata; order Ceratodontiformes; family Protopteridae; genus Protopterus; species Protopterus annectens. The sequence continues at coordinate 4,774 of NW_025055789.1, forward strand.
ATACAAAACAGGCTATAAATAACTTCCATATCGAGTGTTCTACATACCTTGTTATCATTGCGGATTTTCGTAACTATCTCTTTTACACTGTTTAAACAGTTATATGGTATGAGCATACAGTTTGAATGTCTGGCAAGTGATCCTTATATACGTTGATACCTGTAACATGTGGTTTCCTGCCGCCAATTGCTGTTCCTGATGACTATTACATGCACATCAGCTGTGCAGCTACTCCATTCACCAATTGGGCAGCAACAGTGGGGTATAACTGAATTCTCCAGTTGGGAGTTGCCCATTTGCCCTACCTTCGGGGAGACGGCCTGTATTGTGTTTTGTTCTGTGTAATTGCAACTGCTATGTGTAGAGACGTGCATAGTTTGGATTCATGTCCCCCCTGGATTGTGTGTGATGGCTAGGGTATGTGGTTCTACATGTGAGTGTACCTGTCATCCCATCCATCTGATAATGGACTATTGCAAACAAAACCTGTAACATCGCTGTTTGTTCCATTATACAACCTATGATTTCACATGGCACCTTTAAATGTGCCTCTCACAAGGTATGTTAATGTTCTGCAGATGTAATTGACTGACTGGATGTTTGTGCTGTAATTACAGTCTGTATTATATAGTTTCATGTGTGGGGATGTAGGTGGTAGTAACATAACAGGTTTGTGGGGCCTTGCATTTCTACATATTCCATATATGTGTGTGGGCTCCTTCCTAATTAAAGAGCTATCAGTTAGTGACTTTGTTATATTATACATTGGCCTGTTGTTAATTGGTTTCTATATATATGCAGGTGATTATACTTATACCTAGAATTACAGCGATATGAAAAGGGATGTTACTAATGACAGCTTCCCGTTTTTTCTGTCCCAGATATTTGCAGTCATTGCAGTTGTGTTGGAAATAACCCTTTTGGGAGGGGCCCCCTTTTAAAATCATTGTTGGACACTTGGACAAAATGGTTTTACAAAAATACCCATGGTAAATACACAGGATAGCACATATTTTTATCCAAAACATATATTGTTGTGGACTTTTACTTATCATATTGCATGTAACATTTATTTCTTCATACAGGCATAACTATTTAATAATATTACATAATTTTGGACATAAAAACCTACCCCGGACATTCCCCTTTTGTAATGTTTTATGTCAGGACACACGCCCAGGGGGGGGCTGCCCCTTTTGTGGGACAGGTAACCGTATCCCCACGGCTGCTATACCCCATAAGATCTTCTGATTGGCACACAGACACATAATGCAACACACACACAAAATACAGTCACGGGGAAATCACGGCCCCCTCAACACAAAAATACACAGACTACAATCAAACACAGTGAACATGTACCGGGCCCCAACACCAGCAGGGACTAAATGTCCCTTCATTGTGATAATATTAATTATTGTTCGACTGTGTTCTTCTGTCTGCATTGTGGTAGCCATTCCATTCCATGTTGGGATTTATTTGTACCCCAAGGTTTTATTGGGGTTCTATATTTGCAGATAAGTGAAACCCCAAACAAAATATATTTATACCTTTATACAATATATATTAAAATATAATTTTAAATATATAATATAATAAAAAATATTTATATAAAAATAATTTTTTAAATAAAATTTATATAAAATTTAAAAAATATTTTATAAAAATATACAACAACACATATTTTATATAATATATTATAAAAATATTAAATTTAAAAAAAAAAATTTTTTTTAAAAAAAAAAAAAAAAAAAAAAAACCCAAAAAAACAGGGGCCTGCCAACAGGGGGAAACCGGGGCCACACACAGGGGACCCAAAGGGGACCATTTTTTTACCCAGGCACAAGTTACAAAAAGGGGTTTTTTTGGGGGCCCCAAAGTTTGGGGG
>NW_025055790.1:0-7888 GCF_019279795.1 Protopterus annectens
ACTGCTTAATTCTTTATAACAAAGGTATTGTTTAAGGTTCTTCTCCATACCTCCCAACCATCCCGAATTACTCAGGTTTTACCGAGTTTTGGGGTCCAAATGAAGGGGTGCCATGATTCCCGAGTGGCACCCCTTCATTTCCGATTTCTTTACTTTTTTTTTTTTAATTTTCATGCCGGAGATGACATCATCACATGCGCAATGCAGTCAGTGCCATCAGCACTACCAGCCAGTCGGAATTGAGCTCAAGGAGCTCACGTCATCATTTCCGGCTGACGAGAAGTGCTGCCGAGAATTTGAAAAGCTGTTTCGGAAATGGAGGGAGTCTGCTTTTTGAAAAGTTGGCTTTGCTGCAGCAGAGGGACTCTGCCAAGAGAGGGACTTGTTGTTGGCTTTGCTGCTGAGAGAGGGACTTGTTGTTGGCTTTGCTGCCGTGAAACAGTGGGACTCTGCTGAAAGAGGGACTTGTTTTGCTGCCGAGAGAATGCTGGCTCTGCTGTTTTCACTGCTGGGAAGTAGGTAACGTTGCTGGGACGTTGCCAAGAGAGAGAATGCTGGCTTTGCTGCTGTTTTCATTGCTGGGACTTTGCCGTTTTATTTTCGTTTTTCACTGCTGGGAAGTAGGAACAGTACAGAGTGTGTGTGTGTGTGTGTGTGTGTGTGTGTGTGTGTGTGTGTGTGTGTGTGTGTGTGTGTGTGTGTGTGTGTGTGTGTGTGTGTGTGTGTGTGTGTGTAGCTTGCTAACCCTGTTTCTCTATCTGTGTTTTTACTGTTGATAGCACAAATATGTATTTCCTGCAAGTGGATGTTAACCATACTCCAGCAATATGAGAATGGAAGGAAAAAGTAGACATAGAAATAAAAGGACTTCTTAACATTGGCAAAGGTTAAAGATGTTATGGTAAAAGCAAGGCTGGGATAGGTGAATGTTTGAGTGCATGTCAGTATACTTGACACAATATGTTGATTATTATGTAGATAATTTATGTAGTGACGTTTAATGTTGTGTAACTGATGTACGTTTTTAGCCTGATAACTACTGCTGTAGTATGAGAACAAGTATTTATTGAAATAAATACCAGTCTGGGAATGGAGGGATGTGTGTACATTGTTGTTGAGTAATGTTTAAATAATAATGTACAGTAAATTAATGACATGATCACAAGCATTTGCATATTTATTAGTTAGTTCCTGCACTGCTAAAGTAATTTCAAGCCATCTATAAAAAAGAAGAAAAATGAAAAATGCAAAAAATAAATAAATAAAGACAAAAGAAAGGACTCAGTGCTATGAATAATCTGAGTATAGTTCAGTTGTAACATCTTCATATGCACTGATATAAAAATATTTAACTGTATTCTCCAGCTCATCTAACCTGAAGTCCTTACTATACCCCTTAGCCAAGGTGGAAAAACACACTGGACTAAGCACTGTGGCTACAGCCAGTAAGTAATAATGCCTTTCAATATCCATTAACAAATTTGACACTCAAAGGCATATCCAGCAGACTGCAGGATATCATTATTCTTCAAGGTAACATTGATTTAGTCAGTTCTGTTCTCTGTGGGATAAAACAAAACAATCCATGTAGCACAGCTGAAGAAAATCCAAAAGTTAGTTGCAGAACAGCTTGGCTGGTAAATATAAACTAGTCATGCAGACATTAGGAACTGTGATTAATTGTTGTGTACTACAGGTTCTAGAACAGAATTTTTGTTTAATGTCAACACTGAAACCTATTTTGTCTGACAACTGGTGTGTGTGTGTGTGTGTGTGTGTGTGTGTGTGTGTGTGTGTGTGTGTGTGTGTGTGTGTGCATGTGTGTGTGTGCATGTGTGTGCGTGTGTGTGTGTGTGTGTGTGTGTGTGTGTGTGTGTGTGTGTGTGTGTTAGAAAATGCCCCCAATGTAATGCACCTGGTGGCTAGAGGTATTTAGGCTCAAACCCAAGTCCCCAGCCACCACCATTTCTCAGCTTTGATCAGATATTTTTTGTGCTAACAGTTGAGAGCTATGGTGATTTTTGTGCTAAGAGGTTGAGAGCCATGGTGAGAAGTGAGAACTGAATTCACTAAATGATAGCCATTAAGTTTCACTCTTCCTATTGTTTAACCTGCTGATTTAGCATAGTGGTATGTTGCACCGACTGTAGTGTATAGTATACTGGGTTCAATACTTGCCAGTAACATGCATGGTGGTAACACAACATTTTATTCTAGAAACTTTCCAGAATTATACAAGTAATGTTTAAAATGTGTCCCTGGTCTTTGACCTTTTGCCCCCCCCCAAAAAAAAAAACCCTGAAATTGAAAAGTGCGAGAAGCTGTGCAAGATGCCTATGGCTTACACTACTGTCATTCTGTTTATAGTTTGGGTGTGGAAGTAGTCTTTTATGATGGAAATGTTCTGAATTGGGCAGTTTTGTAATTATCGGTTCATGCATTTTCTTTCATTGCCTACAGTACAGCCTACTGGAAAAATGTTCATTTAAGCAATAAATTTAAAATATGCTCTGTCTAACAAGTGTGCTGCATTATACAAGGAATATAACTTAATAAAGTCAGGAAGGTGTATCAAAGAAAAGAACACATGTATGTTTCTTGTTTTGTGTGCAAGGGGCCAATGATTTGAAAACAACACAAAGATAATCTTTATCCACCACTGGCTAGATGCATTTTCTTTGGAGGTGGTGCAGGTTTCAATGCTAATTCAATGAATGAGTTTCAAGGGCAGAGAAGTTTTAATGCCAAGTCTATTTTCATTGTGAGACAGTATTGCTTTATTAGATGTATGTTAGTATTTGTGCATTGATATGCTGCAAAATGTAAAAAAAAATCCAAATAATCATTGTAGACGTAAAGCAGTATGCACACATTAGTATTTATGGTAAATGGGGCGAAATAGCCAGTTAATGGACCATTGGAATGGCTGCAGAAGGACTTTGGTGCCATAGTTTGGTTGTCTGTTCTTCAGTTTGTGTTCGAAAGTTGGTATCACACAATGCCATTGGAGTGGGTGGGGTTACAAAATTATGTATGCAAATTAGATGTTAATCAGCATACAGGTTTGTACCTATTTTTCATGGCCCTTGTCCAGATTTTTGATGTTTCCAGGTTGAGAGGTATGTTCTTCTCCCTTTTATATACAAAATACAATGACTGACCAACTACCTTTTTTACTTTAGGATCAGATTCCAAGATACCCCAATTATTCCTAATTATACTTTTTACTTGGGGTGTACACCTATTAAATTTCATAATGTATCTCACTTGTTTGAACCTATTTTCTCCATTCATATTTTCTCTCTCATGACTTACCCCATTATCTAACAGAAAAGGTTTCCTGATATCATTTCTCTGTAATATGACCGACTGTCTATTCTGATCAATAACTTGTTTAGAATAACCTCTAGCATGAAAATCATTTGACATAGCATCCATTTCCATAATAAACCTTTCTTATCTAGTGTTAAGCCGACTAGCTCTTAAAAGTTGACTCCTTACAACACTATTGTAAATATACCTATGATGCATACTTGTATGATGTATATACCTAGTTGCTTGTACATTTTTCTTAAAAATTGAAGTTTCAAACTTACTATTACTAATTTCTATTTTAACATCAAGAAAATGTATAGATTCTTTAGAAAAATATAAATCAAATTTCAAGAAATCAGTAGTCTGTTGTAAGCAATTAACAAAGGTATGTAAGGATTCTACGTCATCCAACCATAACAAGAAGATGTCATCCGCAAAACACTTATAATTTTATTACTGTTGGTCTATTTACTTGCCATACTACCTGTTTGGCTTGGATTAATCTTTTTTGGATTGTTTGGCAATATGTTCTTACCTTTCCAGCCAAAGAATATTATAAGATGCAAACTGACTTGCTTACTTGTAAGTTGCAGCAATTTTTGAATGTGGGGACTAACCATTTTACCTCTTTACTTCTCATTAGAGGCAATGAAGTAACAGCAGAACCTGTATTAAATGATGAAAAGCAGTTGTTACTTAAGAAATTGTCTGAGCTAGAAGGCTTAGTACAAAAATATAAGAAGCTACAGTGGCAGAGACTTAGTTTCCTTTCTTATATAGACTTGAACATTGCTCCTAGAGGCCTTCGAGTTTTTAAGATGCCAACTTATAAAAATAAATATCCTGAACTATTGAAACGTTGGCAGGAAATGAACTTACAACTGTCTATACACTACATGAAACTAATGAATTAATTTTTTCTGCCTACTGAAACAGATCTTTCTGATAATATTAAACAGCTTGAGGAGCAGATTACAAGCTCTACCATGTTTACTTCTATATCCCAAGAGTTCCAAACTATATTAGACAAAGGAGAACGCTTTGAGACAAGGCTAACTGCTGTTAAGAAAAGGAAATTTACGAGAGATATTCAGGACTTTCAGCATGGTAATGTTTTCCAGTGGCTGAGAAGTAATGATCATATTTCTCAAAATAGAAGTGAATCTCGCCATGAAATTCACTCATTTAGTCAACCTGAGGTGAGCACCAGTATTATAGATAGTATGGTATCTAATGCTGATCGAATCCACCAATCAGCGTGCGTAGGAGCTGGCGTAGTTGATTTAGATGACTTCTCTCCTGCTACAACAAATGTTCAGAAAACATATAGGTCTGCAGACACTAATTCTGCTAGGACTGTCAATTCTGCTGTTAATACTCAATCGTTAGCTGTTGTTGCTAACAAAGAAAACAAAAATACTAATTTTTTTAGGGAAAACAAATTTCCAACTGAAACTACTGATCCAAATAACAGCTCCTTAGAGAGAACGGAGTCAAAAGAGAGGGAGAAGCAGGAACAGAGGCCAGAATTTACAAACAACCATGCAAACACAGATGGGACCAGGACAGCTAACCAATATACAGGTGAGACCAATTACAAGAAGCCAAACAAAGAACTGAGTGGTTCAAAAACTAATGTACTTAATTTATCTGATATTTTAAATGAATTTGAATTAAATGTATTAAGTAAAGGGCTATCATTTATACCATCTGTAGATACAAATTTAAATGACACACTTTCTGAGCTAAGGCTTTTTGTAAGAAATATTGACTTGAAATTGACTTTTTAAACAGATATGTCTAGCTTTAATGGTGAGCTAAGAAAAAGTACCTTTATTCCTAATGGTGTACCTTCTACAAAAGCCTTCTATAATATGTGTGAAAATGAGATATACAAAATATTTTTTGAGACCAATAAGAATAAGTTTTACAATTTTACTTGTCTGGAAAAGAAAGCATTTTTAGAACTTTGTAGTAGGAAATATGTTATAAAACCTGCAGATAAAGGTAGAAAAGTTGTATTGATGAATGTTAGTGATTATAATAAATGGATAGACAAATTGTTGCTTCAAACTGATACGTTTAAGAAGATTTCTCTGACTGAATTGAATGGTATTATTTATTGTGTGAAATCTTTCCTTTATAATCTACTTATGGAAGGTTCAATTTCACCTGATTTATATAACTATTTATACACTGCTAATCCGGTTGTTCCCTTCATATATGGTCTTCCAAAAATACATAAGAGCTTGTTAACCCCACCTATGAGACCTATTGGCTCTGTTGGGAGATGGATTACTACTTCCCTTTTGAAGTATTTAGAAAAGGAACTTCATGGTTTATTGCAGTACAGTGATAGTTATATAAAAGCTATGGATTATTTTCTTTGTTCTTTATATAAATGGTTAAATATTAATATGAACTGTTACCACTAATTTATTCTTAGTCACATTAGACGTTAAACCACTTTTCACTGTGATACCTAATGATTTAGGTAAACAACATGTGAAAGAATTTCTAACTAAACATAGTACCTTTTCAGTGACTAAAGTTTCTACAGTATGTGCAATTTTGGATGTTATATTGAATAACAATGCATTCATGTTTGATAATGAGTACTTTCATCAATTATTAGGGGTAGCGATGGGAACACTGGTAGCGAATAGTTATGCTAACCTTACTTTCCAGATGGGAAGAACTTTTTGTTTATGAATACTCTAATGGTGAAGTTAGATACTGTAATGAGAATTTAAAATTTTATAAGTGTTTTGTGGATAACACCTTCTTGTTATGGTTAGGTGACAAAGAATCCTTACATAACCTTGTTAATTACTTGCAACAGACTACTGATTTCTTGAAATTTGATTTATCTTTTTCTAAAGAATCTATACATTTTCTTGATATTAAAATAGAAATCAGTAATAGTAAGTTTGAAACTTTAATTTTTAAGAAAAATGTACAAGCAACTAGGTATGTACATCATACAAGTATGCATCCTAGGCATACTTATAATAGTGTTGTAAGGAGTCAACTTTTAAGAGCTAGTCAGTTTAACACTAGAGAAGAAAGGTTTATGATGGAAATTAATGCTATGTCAAATGATTTTCATGCTAGAGGTTATTCTAAACAAGTTATTGATCAGAATAGACAGTTGGTCATATTTCAGAGAAATGATATCAGGAAACCTTTTCTGTTAGATAATGGGGTAAGTCATGAGAGAGAAAATATGAATGTAGAAAATAGGTTCAAACAAGTGAGAAACATTATGAAATTTAACAGGCGTACACCCCAAGTAAAAAGTATAATTAGGAATAATTGGGGCATCTTGGAATCTTATCCTGAAGTAAAAAATGTAGTTGGTCAGTCACCGCATATAAAAGGGAGAAGAACCTTAAACAATACCTTTGTTATAAAGAATTAAGCAGTGATCATCGTACCTTAGTAAGAAAGCTACTTTACCATGCTATAATTGCTCCTTCTGTAAATATATAAATAAGAGCAATGAATTTATTCACCCTATTTTGGGTAAGATGTTCTATTTTGGTAGTTTTGGGTATGTACTACTGAAAATGTGGTATATCTTGCTAATTGCGATAAATGCAGTTGTTTCTATGTAGGTAAAACCAACCAGAAATTAAAAGAACGTATAGCTTCACACTACTCAGAAATTAGGAGAAAAATAGAAACTAATGCTTTAGCAAGACATATTATGCAATATGGCGAAAACCACATTTTTAAATTTAGGGTTCTACAAAAAAATAACTATAGGCCAACGAGGGGGTGATATAGTAAATAAAACAGAATTATCTGAGTATAAGTGGATTAATTACTTCAGGGCAGATAGATATCCTGGTTTAAATGTGAAAAATACTATTAGGCCATTATTAAAAGAAAGACAGGTATCTGAACTTTGAAACTTTTATATAAGTATGTTTGAAAGTTTTTATGTATGTATTTTTGGTTCTAGACCTTTATATATATATATATATATATATATATATATATATATATATATATATATTTCTACATATTGTTTTATATATTTTCCCATATATCTTTAAATGTTATTTGAATAATCATGTGATTCTGATTGTGAATTTGATAGGCTGGATTTGGTTATATATACTGAATGTTTTTTATTATTTGATGTAACACTGATGAAGACTCTTGTGACTTGAAAGCTTTGTGTGTTTTATTAAACCCGTGTGCCTTCGTTAAAGGTTGGGCATCGGGCTGGCAACTCAACACCATAAAAACCAACTGCCAATCATTAGCGGACCAGAGTTCCGCTGTGGCGACCCCTAACTGGGAAAAGCCAAAAGACAAACAACAACAACAACATTGTGTTGAACGGCTAGACCTTGTTTTTTTCTTTACAACAAATAAGGATTATAACAAATGTAAGCACACAATATCAATTCTGTACTTTACCTACAAATAGATGCTATAAACATTGGGCAAATACTTTCAAATAATATACTATATATTCAAACAGGTCATTTAGCCTTGGTGCAAAACGTGTTCCTAATAAAACAATATATTTATTTTCTTTTCTTTGTCATACAAAAATATG
>NW_025055791.1:0-7094 GCF_019279795.1 Protopterus annectens
ATGGCTGGGGGGGAAACAGGCAGGGAGGGGGTTCGGAAAAAAATCACCCCTGGTTTGTCAGGAAAGGAAGGCATTAAGAACCCTTGCAGTCTGAGTGGCCTTAGCAGGAGGAGTCCATTTGCTACCCTTTATGCCTTTAGAAGGAGATCGAGACTCCCCCAAACAAAGGCTGGCTTAGCAAGGTAGCCCTGAATTTAGGCACAGGAAAAAAAACATGCTAAAGCTCTTGTAAAGCCTTCCCATTGTCCTGAAGAGACTTAAATAAACCCACAGCTGCTTCACCAAACAAAAGAGAATTATCCAGAGGAGCATCCATCAATTTGGGCCCTATCATCGGGCAAGGGTTTCCCCAAAAAAGCAATGATAATCTCAGAGCGAACCAGAAGCAGCAGCCCTAGAAGAGGCAATTGCTGCATCATAACTACTTTTGATAGAATGACAACTACCTGAGAGGAAGTCCCAACAAGGCAAGAGCAGAAGATTTACTCTAAGTCTGGAAGATCAGAAAGAATCTGACAAGCCTGAGAAAGAAGAGCCAAGACATACCTAGAGATTTGGGTCTGATAATTTATAGCCATAAAAGCTAGGGTGGCTAAAGTAGAATCCTTCTTAACCCAGCCTAGCCATGGTTCTGCTGTCCTTGTCAGAAGGCAATAACTTGAATGAAGGAAGCAATTGAGATGGCTTATCAAAGGCTACAAACAGCACAGAGGGTCAGCAGCAGGACATTTAAATAAAGGAACAATCCTCAGGCACCTTATAAAACCTATCGGACTTCCTGGGAGCAGGGGGCTTTAGAGGCAGTGGGAAAACAACCATTAAAGCAGGCAAGACAGGAGGAAGGGCCCAGGTTTGGGAGATTCCATCTGCAGTAGCTCATAGTACCTCTTATGGATACCCAAAAAAAGGGACAATTCATTTAAAAAATGTCATCATCCTAGAGAGCGTCCCCAAAAAAAATTTTCCCTTTGAAGGATTATCTACAGTATTGAGAATCCTCCTCAGACCCATAGCCTAAAGCAGAAGAAATCTGGATAGAATAACAAGGAAGTCATCATAAACCACCTCAAAAAGCAGTCCTCTGGGTCTTTTTGGGAAGAGAAGGATCAAGGAGGAGCAGGAACTGAAACCTCTTGAGGAGGCCTCAACGACAGTAAAGCATTAAATAACACCTGAGTAAAGGCCTGCCACTCACTTTGTGGATCCCTAGGAGCAGATGAAACATGATTAGTTTACTGTTCCTTTTTAAGGGGCATCTGTCCTAGAAAGCTGAGAAGGCCCAGACTCAGGATGGCATTCCACAACAACAGTAGGAACCTCTTCCCCAAAAGGAAAAAACCCCTAGCCCCGAAACGGCAACTGTATTTCCCCTCTGAACCCCCAAAACAGATGCTTGCAAAGCCCCCGGGATGTTTTGCCAGATCCTCACCGTTTCCCAAACCCAAAGGGGCTAGAAGAATCTGACAAAACAACCAGGTGAGCCTCCAAGTTAAAATCTCAGGAGAAACTCCTGGCAGAGCCTGGACAGCAGAAGATTCCGGTCTATAAGGCACCTTCTTCCCCTGATGGCTGACCCTTGGGACAGGAAGTTCCATCCATAGTATCTGCAGCAAGAAGCTCAAGACACTGGTGCTCAGGATACAAGGAAAGGGAAGAAAGCCTACTAGGTTTTTTGGGGACAAATGCCTGACAAATCGAAAAAAATTTTGATCGTGAGCAGCAACCTAGGCAAAAAGACACTGATTGTGCCGGTCTTGATGGGGAATCAGTCACCCACACTGGCATTTACCCATCCTGGATGACATTAACCCCAAACAGCAGAAAACTTTTAGTTATGTACTCACCATAACTTCAGATGTTTGGGATCCATCTCGCCTACATTCTGAATGATGGGTTCGGAGCCGATCCCCCGGGTCGACTCCCCCTTATGCCAAAAAGGGAAATTTTTATTGGCTGAGCTTACTATATCCCAGGATGCACCCACCAGTCCCCAGATCTAGTTTGTCCCCATACATGCACACATGCCCCCGCTTATATAACATCGCAGATGAAACAAGATAAAACAGTGAACTCAAAACCGTTTAATCTCTTCTGATCTCAAGGCAGGGGAAAGGGTGGGGTTTGGGAATTTTGATGGATCCCAAACATCTGAAGTTATGGTGGTACATAACTAAAAGATGTTATGTGATCCTATTCTCATTCTGAATGATGGGACAGCCCCTAGCACCTGAATCCTGGGTGGCTCACTGGAAAACACTCCTGAGTACCGTGGAACCAAATGATGCTGCCCCTTTTGATGCCACATCCAATTTGTAGTGGGAAATGAAAGTGTGCGGGTTGGACCAAGTAGGGACAAATTTCCGATATGGACTTGGAATGAAAGGGTATAGAAGTAGCCATAGCTCTGGTAGAATGAGCTTTGATAGATGTTTTAAGTTGTTTTTTAAGAAGAATAGGGCCCGAGTTATGCAATCTCTATCCATTTTGAGATTGTAGCTTTTGATGGTTTGGCCCAATTTATTATCTGAGAAGGACACAAACAACTGGTCTGACTTACGTTGCTGAGTCCTGTCTAAATAGAAGCGTAATTGCCTGTGAACATCCAATTTATGGAGAGTGTATTCTGCTTCATTGAGAATTTTGGAAAGAAAACTGGTAGCTCTAGAGATTGTTGAAAACAGAAACTAGAACAGACCTTTGGGACAAAGGATGGATTAGGCCTAAGTGATACTCTATCCTTGTGGAAAATCAAATACGGTGGTTTAATAGACAGGGCTTGAAGCTCTGAAACTCTTCTTGCAGAGGGAATAGCCACTAAGAAGGGAGTTTTCCAAGACAGATATTTTAACTCCATGTAGCAGCCGGTTCAAAGGGGGATGTTAATCCAAGCACCAAATCAAGATCCACGGAGGTGCAGGATGAAAAACTGGGGTCTTAACAGACTCGCACCTTTAATGAAAATTTTGCATAGTCTGCTGCTCATCAAAAAGGGGGATCCATGGATTCATGGAATTTAGAGATAGCAGCTAGTTGGACTTTAATAGTTGAGACAGAAGATCCTGATTAAACAGGGATGTTAAAATTTCAAAACCTCTGGGACAGGAGCAGTGATAGGGTCTAAGCCCTTGAGTTGAGCCCAGATAGCAAACCTCTTCCACTTACTGAGGTACAATTTGTTAGTGGTGGGTTTGTGGGCCGAAGATAAAATGTGAACAACTTCCGGGTCTAGTGTGTGACTTCTAACTAAGGTTGGAAGTGGAGGTGCCAAGCTGTCAACTTCAGAGATTGGTGGGACTGATGACAGTGTCCCGACTGATGCATTAGCAAATCGGATCAGGTCTAAGGTCCACGGATCGTCCACTGCATGCTTTTCAGGAAAGGAAACCATATCGGGCGAGGCCAGTATGGGGCAATCAGAATCATTGAAGACCCCAGTTGAGAAGCTTTTGAATAATTTTGGGGAAAGGGAGTGGAATTGGAGGAAAGGCATGGAGTAGCCCTGTTGGCCAAGGTTGTGCTAGAGCATCCATGGCTGGTACTTCCTGATGTGGAATCAAGGAGAAGAACCTTTGGCACTTGGTGTTTTGTGGAGTTGCACATAGGTCGCAGCATGGCGCCCCATCTCTTGAAAACCTGAGCTGCTACTGTTTTAGAGACCATTCGTGGGGAGAGAATTGTCCTGCTTAATTTGTCGCCAATATATTTGATTTTCCCCGGGATGTGGGTCGCTACCAAGAAGCGGTTGGTAGCTACAGCCCATTCCCACACCCTCATGGCCTCTCTGCAAAGGGGTAGATCTGGTCCCTCCTTGTTTGTTCAGATACCAAACCACCGACATGTTGTCTGTGTGGATGGCGATGATGCCCTGAGGAAGAAACTTGTGTAAGGCCTGTAGGGATAGAAGTACAGCCCTCATCTCCAACACGTTGATGTGGAGAAGAGTTCTCCCGGAAGCCAGGAGCCCTGAACTAGCCTGCCCAGACAATGCCCCCCCCACCCTATCTGGGAGGCATCTGTCGTCAGGGTAACCACTGGAGGGGGGAGAACAAAGGGTTTTCCCCGATCCAAGTTGGATGTCTGGAGCCACCAGCGAAGGTCCCTTTTGCATATTTCCGTAATCATGATGTGATGATTGAGGGGAAGATCCTGAAAGGACCATTGAGTTGACAAGAGCCACTGAAGAATCCTCATGTGTAATCTTGCTAGAGGAACTAAAAGAACCCTGGCAGACATTGAGCCTAAAACCTGTAGGACCATCCTGGCTGGGGCTTTGGATCTCGAGATCAGAGCTTGAACTTGGCCCTGTAAAGTTTGGATCCTTTCCCCAGGAAGAAAGGAGCATCAATCTTGAGTCTATCTCTGCTCCTATGAACTTTATGCTGAGAGGGCAGCAAGACAGACTTTGACCAATTGAATGTAATCCCAGGGAAAAACCCAGGAGATGGTGGCTTTGAGGTTGTCCATTAGTAGATGCCTGGTGGTGGCAGTCAGGAGCCAGTCGTCCAGATAGGGAAACACTTGGAATCCAAGACTCTCAGGTGAGCCGTCACTACTGCCAAACACTTGGTGAACACCCTGGGGGCTGTGGTGAGACCAAAGGGCAGAGCACAAAATTGGTAATGACTGCTCCCAGGCTGAAGCGCAGATACCTTCTGGACGCCTGATGTATCGGTATGTGATAATAGGCGTCCTTGAGGTCTATGGAGCACATCCAAACATCCTTCTCCAACAATGGGAGAATGGATTGTAACGTGACCATTCGAATTTGGATTTCGTGGGGTTGGTTCAGTCTGCTGAGATCCAATATTGGTCTCAGGTCCCCTGTCTTTTGGCACTAAAAGAACCTGGAGTAATTTCCTGATCCGATCTGGTCTGTGGGGACCGGTTGGATGACTCCTTTTCTAGCAGCTTTAAAGCTTCGGGGCTCCCTTTTTTTGACTGGGTGGTGGGTCCGGGATTCTTTTGGACGGGGGGGGGAGTAGGAATGGGATGGTGTAACCTCCGGAAATTTCCAAGCACCCATCTGTCCTGAGTGATTGACTCCCAGGCTTTTAGGTGCTTAAAACCCCGACTGGCTGGGGCAGCACAGCCGGGCAATCCCTCATGGTGTGGGAGGCTGAAGAGCCACGAAAGGACTCGGGTCTCCAGAATTGGGGGGCCCTCTCCCCCTCTGGGGGCGCTCCCTGAAAAATTTCCCGCCCTCTCCTTGGGGGGAATCTTCCTGCTGTTGGGAAAAAAATTTGGGAATTTTGAACCACATTTCCCCCTCCTTTCCCTTTGGGGGTAAGGCCGAAGGGAGTGGAATAAGGGGCCCCTCGGCAGAAAAAGTTTTCCCTCTTGCTCACGGGGTAAGGGTGTCTTTCACCTTGGGTCCAAACAATGAGGACCCATCAAAGGGGGCGGGGGAAGACTTGAAGGCCTCCGAACTGACACAAGGGGAGCCAGGCTTGTCTCGGAGACCCCTTTCCTGGCTTACCGCCCCCCATAGGAAATGAGCCTCATGGGAGTTAGAAATTGCGTAAGGATAGCCAACTGAGAGCAAACCCGACTGGGCTAGCTGCTCAGGTGGGTTTGAGGGGGAATCTGACAACTCCTTGACCAGATCCCTCTGAAGCCGGGGGCCAAATAATTCAGAGACCTTAAGGTAAAGGCCTGAAGTCAGGGTCCCTTCCCCATTCCATCTCCTAGACTCCTTATTAGGAGGATGGATGGCTTTGAAGCCTCTGCCACGCCTGTTGTGTAGCAGATGCCACCACCATGGCATCTACAGCCATTTAGTAAGGAACTCCTTCGGGGGAGCAGAAAAAAATTTTTTTGGGGCGAGAAGGGACTGGTTCCACGGTATCTGGTTTTCCCCCCGACAAACTAAATCCAGAAGCTCGTCAAGGGGGGAGACACCCAGGAGGCGGAGGGCTGAGCCCCAAAGACCTTGAGGAGAACTGATTCGTGCGCAGAGGGGGGTATGGACATCCAGGCGCCACGTTGTTTGAGGATCTCTAAGATGTCTGCAAATGAGACATCATCCGAGGGCGACTTGGGGGCCCCCCCGCATCATCCATATCAGTGTCCATGTAATAGACTCGGGGAGTCCACGGGTTCCTCTTGCACTCTTCCTTGGGGGGTTTCCCCTGAAGACAACTCGAAGAACCCTCAGGAGGAGGGGGAAACCCCCGGGGTAACCTCAGGCCTCGGGCTCCCCGGCTACGGACAGGGGAACTGCCAAAGACCCAGTCTCCACGCCCCGGGGAAAGGGGCTGGTAAAACCGGGGAGATGGCAAGGGCTTGGCCAAGGCACTCCTCATGGCCTAAAGCCGGACCCCAGAATCCTGGGAGTGTCCGGGCCGAGCCATGATGGGAAAAGGGGCCGAGAGGGAGGCTCCCCGGCCCAAAAATCACCCCGGGTCCAGCCAAGAAGTCCGTAAACTCGGACCCGAGGGGGGTTTGGGGTAAGGGGCGGAGCCGACCCTGAGATCTCCACCGGCTCCAAAACACCTGCCCCGGGCCAAGCAGTCGGAGGAGGAATGGCAATGGGGGGGGCATGGCTCCAACCAACTGGGTCGGAACCGAAACAAATTTTGGGAAAACTGGGGACTGGAACAGTCTTTGGAGCACCCTGTCTATATCAGAATCCACATCTCGACCGAGGAAACAAAAGGGTTCGAACCTCTCCCCCGGGGCGGGGCCCCCACGACTCGATGGAAACCCCCGAGGCCCAGATTCCATTCGAGGTGGACTTGGGCCCAGGAGGAAGGCGGCGACCCTTTGGCTCGGGGCAGTGGAGCCCGGGGGACCCCCCGATCCCCCGCCATCGGGCCCGGCCAGAGTGTGGGGGATCGAGGCAGACCGTTCCCTCGGCCCAAGTCTTTTGGGGCGAAGGGAGGCCTGCCTAGGTTTTTGGCAGTCGGATCCGACGGACTGGTCGGGAAAAACCCTTTTTTTTTGGGGGGAGAGGATGCAAGGCTTCTTCAAAGAGGGGTTTTAAATTTAACCCTTAGAATCAATTTATTTTTTCCCCTCCCGGAGGACCCTTGAGGAAAAGCGTGACATACCCGCATGACTCCTGCAAGTGTTTGCCCTAAACAATATACACAAAG
>NW_025055792.1:0-7459 GCF_019279795.1 Protopterus annectens
AATTAAGAGTGCAGGACTTGATTGTATGGTCTGAAAAGCCTGACGGAGTGAAAGCACTGCGTTTTCTGTGGCTTGTAATAGCTTGGTATTTTATTCCGAGTAAATCCTTTCTGTGCGATTGGTTGCCTTATGGCTGTTCACCAAACACTTGCATTGCTACTTTGCATTGTGTGCTAACTGACCCAACTTGGATTGTGTTTGGCACAGGGAGTTTATGAGGGAGTGACTTTTTGTTGCATTCTTTTTTTCGTGCTGCTCTACATATATTTGACTTTTGGGTCTTTTACTGCAACATCTTACTGCTGCTGTCCGTCTTTGTAGATGTACCATCCTTACCAAGCTTTAATATCACCACTCACAGTGATGTCTTGCTAGGAGTGGAACTCTTGACCAACCTATTAAGGCCATGCTAAATTAGCAACTTTCATGAATTTCTTCAACTGGGCAATGTCCTGCTGTAAAGTCTGAGGTTGTCCAGTGTTTGTCATTCTGGGATAATATATTTGATGACGGTAGACAGGCCTTTGAGACATATCACATGCATCCATGATTCAAGGAGTGGGATGAAAGCCACCCAAGTCGCATCCACCCATACAGTGCCATTCCAAGGCAAATGTCCTAAACACAGGATATCACCGTGACACCTACAGGACATCTGCATTGTTTTCTTATGCTAACCAGTGCTAGATGTGTAGCGTCCATAATCACAGCTGGTCAATGTAGATCCAACAATGGGGAGTACTGACATCTGTGCAGTGAAGAACATCTGGCTGAAGGTTCTGTAGTGCACAATAGCACTACCACCATATACCTCAGAACCAGACATGTGGGCCATAACACAGGTACGGACCGCTACAGGTGGTGGTGTCCCCACATACATAAAGGCCACTCACATGTACTGACCGGTACCCCCACGAAAGACATCACAGATGAGTCATGTGCAGGACACAGTGTCACATGCTGCATTCTAGGATGCAAACCTCAGACACCACCATGCCCTCGAAGCACCAATATGCATTCATACATGTTGTAGGACATATAAGAGTACACCACCATGTGACCCTTGACCAGTGGACTGTACCAAGCTCTACATCAACTGTAGAGAGTACCCATGTACTGACACAGTTGCATCATGTGTTATGCAATGCAATGATATCACTGTCTGTAACCAGATCAGCTGTACATAGACCAGGGGTCCTCGGTACTTTACAGCATTAGCAGATGACTGTTGCTGTACACCAGTACACACCCTCATGTATGGATATGACATACATGTACCTGCCCTGTGTATGTACATGCCACACAAACACACACACACACACACACACACAGACAAAACGTACATGTAAATAGCATAGCTGTTGTCCTTTGTGCAAACAGGTGGCTACAGCCATTACACACATGCACATGGAATGTAGGTCCATGGCTGCTGAATGCTAACAGTACATAAGGTGTGATATCAATGTTGACAGAGGTAACATTCCCTCTGTACCGGTCGCCCATTACACCTATCATATCATACAACAGTCCATGTGTCATGTATGTCATTACACATGTCCACCAATTGCAATGCCTACAAACATGCCCAAATGACAGGATTGTAGGACCTACACACATGTACATGTAGTGTTGTGCATTCAGATAACATGCATGTGCAGTTGCTGATGTATGCAGGTGACATGTATCCTAGTACATCATGCAGTTGCAATGCAGCCTCAACATTGCCAACTGTATATGGTGATATGCTGAATGTAGGAAAGATGTACCTCAGGTATGGACAGATGTGTGGAAATAACTAAGTGGGGGGGCATCTTTGCAGATGGATGTTTGCTGAGGACAGCTCACAATATCCTATGAAACCCGGTAAGCAATGGTTTTGTTAATTGAAGGACATAACACAAAACCCTTAGGGGGTCAGGGTGACACGAAGGTAAATCACTTGACACCTGTTAACAGTTAAGACGTCCATGCATATATCAGCACTGTTGCCAAAGGAAGCGTCAGTACATTTTGTAAGGGGCAATACTGCTGTAAGTCTGTCATACATATCATGAGCTAGGCAGGTCTTTGATTCACAGTACTGGCATGTGTGGTTGTGTGTGTCCATATATGTCAATATGGGGGGGAATACATCTCAATTGTTACTCACTGTCCTGTACACTAGTGTACACATCTGTACAGACTGCAATGTAGAAAGCAGGACATAGGGGGTGTATCTCACACATGTGAGGTATCTGTATGTTGACATAGGTGTATTCAATACTGAATGCCACAGTGTGTGTATGTGTGTTTTATTTTGGCTGTCTGGTCCCTGGATGAGGATGTATGTTACCATACTGAACTGATAAGACCCCCCCCATCCCGACAATGCATTCTACTATCCGTGTTGATGTCCCCGATCTTAGACCATACTGACTACCAGTACAAGTGTATACTCTGTTCCGCCTCATTTTGGTGCACAGTACTTTAATGAAGATTTGCACATAGGCAGGGTCCTCACCTCATCAGTAGCAACTGGGGAGTGTGTGTTACTGTGTCGGAGAATCCGTGAGTGTGTGGGTGTGTTACCGTGTCACTGAATACATGTGTGCCAATACCTGAGTGTGTGGGTGCAGTTGAGTGTTGGCATCCTGTCATGTGAATGTGTATTACTGATTCCCAATGAGGCATCACACTTCCCACTGGCCTCTACCCTTGTAATCAGGTAGACCATTCTCTTACCTCCCCACTCCATGTAACTGTACCTGTGATGTCACCCTTTATGGATGTCATGTCTGTAGCCACAGTAGCTTAATACACAGCTATCATGCTCTTGGATCAGTACATGTGTTTGGAACATGGGACATTCTCACTGTTATGTGGCAGCTACACGGTGTATGCTGGTATATTCATACATACCTGTGAGTAATCCACATTGACATATGGGACACTAACTGCAAACACTGACATCCAATGGCACATGCAATTAGACGTGAAGGAGGACAGCAGAACATCATGACCAACATACAGTTACTGTTCTTACACAAGACACATACTGTTAACAGTATGAAATGCATTGTACAACTGTAGTACATGGTATGTCTGCTGCCTGTCAACAGTACTCAACAATTGCAAACTACACTTATCTTCCTAGTCTGTTCACCCTGTGCATCAGACCATATGAGCATGTCCCTGCACCGATGGTGTGGATGTCAGGGATGCGGCACAGGCATCATCATATGCACAGGGTGATAATGTTTGTCAGAGACCTAGGCTGCACCACTGGATGACATCATGTGTGTGGGTTAGGGCCTTTGATCTAATTGGGCATGTGTGGATGCTATGCATGTGTGTGTTGGGGCCCTACATATGTTTCCAGTGTGTTGATGTATGCACACAGTTCTGCCATTTTCTGGCCTACACAGGGGTATTATTGACAAGGGAGACTGTACAGGCCAGGTTTTACAGTCCATGGTGTCTGGCTATGGACATGTGACCTGTGCCTGCCAAGGGTTGCACGGCCACTACCAGGCAGAGGTGCAGATTGGATACTGTCTGATGTCACTTGTCCACTGGAACCATGTCCCTGTTGGGACCATCCGGGGCCCTGTGCATGTGCCCTTTTCTGGGGTGGACAGCACAGCACCAGATGCACCCCGCTACCACCACTATGGGAGGGGCATGTGGGGAGCTCACACATAGACCTGAAACAGGTGATGTAGCAGGCCTACGCCCCTGTGCCCCCCCTCACTCCTACCAGATGTTCCAACACAGACAGCTCATGCTGGGGTTGTCATGCCAAGGGCAAGGACTCCAAAACCCTGTCACCCAAAACCCTCTATCCAAAACTTAAACAATCTGCTGTTGAGCATTTACCATTGCCTGGATGTTGTTGTTTAAAGAACGGACAGCAGCCTCTGAAGCCTCTGAACCTCTTTTGCCATTCAGCACGTGCCTGTGCCTCCATTACAGCCTGAAACATGCATCTGGTGACACCAGGGTGGGTCTGTCTTGCAGGAGCATGTTGGGAGGTCCTCCTATGAGCAGCACTGGCCACCCTGTGTGGGCACCACCAGTCAGTTGGTTTACACCATGGTGTGCAGGCCCCCTTCCATAGCCCCCCCCACTTTCCTGTTCCAAGCTACCACGCCAACTGTCCTTCCTCTATGGCCACTTTTGGGGATGTGCAGGCATGGGATCTTTTGGGGGTGGGGGGGGTATAGGTTTGGGAAAGGCAAACCCAAAGGCACAGTTTCAGCCCCTGACAACTCTGCCTGCCTCAATCATATGTTCATCATCACTGCTAGAGTCTGTGGGGGCACTAACATCAGATGTACCCGGAGGGCCCCACCTACATCACATGTGAGGGCAGACAAGAACTGTACATTACAATCTATACAATGACACACACACACACACACACACACACACACACACACACACACACACACACACACACAAAAAACAAACATGCAACAGCATGTGATATGGGAGACACATGCAGCACAGACAATAATAGTGGTAGTTATCATACATTTCATGTGATATGACAGAAGGCATGCAACATGCATGTGATAAGGGGTGGCATGCACAGACAATAATAGTGGTAGTTATCATACATCCCTGGGTTGCCCCAACAGCATGCATGTGTCATAGCAGAGCATGCAAATTACACAATCATAGTAGTAGTTAGCATGCATCCCTGTGTTACACCATGTAGACCGCACAGGAAAAGTACACCTGCCTGATGTGGCATATGACCTTGATAACCACATGTAGTCTGACATGTGATCGGCTGACGTGGAATGACATGCATACATGTTTAACACAATGGTGCCATGTCAAATATACAGTGGGCTAATGGTTTCCCAATGCAGTCTTGTCTCTCTGCCCTACAGATATACTGCACATTTAGCTGATGTGCATGGCCATTGCAGGGAATCATGAGGCGTCTCTATTGTTATACAGTGTGAGTCAATGACACAGTTCATAGCCATGATTGTGTTCAGATACAATACATATATACTGTGGAATGTGACCCACACTGAGGTGAATATGCACTAAACAATGATGTGGAAGTTGTGACACAGGTCACTGAAGGGTATACGGATGAGACCCCTGCACATCTGCAACCATATTGCTGCTGCCTGGCAACTATGGCCAGACATGGTGAACACGTAGGTACACCATGTCCCACATGACATCTGTGTACCACACACACACACACACACACACACACACACACACACACACACACACACACACACACACACACACACACGAGGAGCAAGTATGACATTGATGTCCTATACCAGCAAGGGGGATGTACTGTATCTGTGGGCTGATGTGGATACTGTACAGGTGACTGCTGTCATGTTGTGACACCCACAAGATGTTCAACACATCTTACGTGGTGGATTAATGTCACGCCTACACAAGATGTGCACAGGCCTGTAGGATGTCTACTGTTCCACATCTACAATATAACCATTACACAAAGGCCATAGTTGGACCATGTGTAGCCATTGTACGACAGGGTGTACACACAAGCACATCACGTCTACTGTGTGTGTTGCTTCATGTCTCTGGCCATCCTCCATGGCCATGTGTGTACATGTGTTGGCCAAATTATTGTGACGGGCATCTATTTCACATGTCTGTGTTGTCCCATATGACATACACCCATAGATGTCATATGCTCCACTGACAAGGGTTATGCAGACAAAGGGTGGTATGTGGGATATGTTTTCAGGTTAGTTAGGCAGTGTTGCAGCCAGGCCACTAGATGTCATGGACATGTCAAGATAGCACATCACATTGTGTGACATTCATAGCAGGGCTATGATTCACACCAGTGAATCCTGTGAGCTGGCCATACTCTATCCCACTGTGTAGTACTGTTTGTATTGCCCACATGTGTAGTTCTGATCTGTAGTACATGTCCTCAGTGAACAGCACCTCCACCATTGTATGCACAGCTATCCACACATCTGGCAATGTCAGTGAGGTGATTCACATATTTTGCAAGTGTTGCACATGGGTATGCATTGTGATGCATTGCAGGTCCGACCTGTATATTGTGCCAGGACCATACATTATGTGTACATGTTGTAAATAGCCAGATGGCACATAGATCTGTGCATTACAATTTCTGATAAATAATAACATTCTCACCTGCAATGGGCTGCTGTAGCAGCGGAACGCCAGAGGTACCTAAATAGGAGTAACACATCAGTATGAGCATTATCCATGCCTGTATGATGGTATGATGGCTACAGGGTGCAATGTGCATTAGACTATACTATGGTGTATGCACATGTGTGCATACACAGAGTAGCATACTATAGTATGCGGCATGTGTGTATACATGCCTTGCATATGATGTTACATTACATATTGTACAGTGACACATGCAACTATATGGAATATAGTTGTTATAGGTGCAGTACTGACTTACCAGGCAACTCCAGGCTCAGTGATAGAGAGACACTCACCTCCCCAATATCAGCTAAGGCTTATGGATGTGGTTATGCAGGTGTCCCCAGGAAGGCCAGTAGCTGCTCGGAAAGCATGAGTGGGGGGTGGGTTGGTGGTCTGCCACCGGTTGCACCTTGTTCCCCGGTGATTGCATTTGCACGGTGTTTTGCCCATCTAATGAGGTCTGTACAGTGTCTGCACACCTGCTGGTATGTGCGGTTGTGTTCACCCACATCATTAACCCTCCTGCGAAGTTCCATTCACAGGTCATTCCACTCTGTGCATCCTGTGGCACATGGCTGAACAGGATATCATGATTGTCATGTAGGTATGGGATGAGGGCCTCAACCTCCAAGAGGGTATAAGGGGGTAGCCTTACACGTGGCATACCTGGAAGACATAATGATGGAGACAGGTCACAGTAACTCACAGAGGCATACAGAGCTACAGCTGAACATACATGTGTATCGCATTTATTACAATTAAATAGTTGTATTTGCAAATCTACACAACACTGGCATGTTTGTGTCACACACATGTGACACTCAATGGTGAGTGGATATTATCACCATATATGTGTGTGACCTGATTACATTGCTCATACTCCATGTGGATGCTGTCTTGATGTGGGCATGTCTGTTTGCCTGTACTGGTGTTCCTACCTATCAGCACATGGCTGGATGTGTCCACATTAATGCAGTTGACCTTGATGCTGTGTATATGTTACATATAAAGACATACACTGCCTTAACAGACATGACCTGTGACCCTGCAGACTTGCTCACATAAGGTTTTACATGTATGTGTTCTGCCATATACATCTACATGGCACTGTACAGCAATTCAACATCCTGCCATGTATCACCTGTGTTGCACATGTGATACACATGGGACACTGGCTAGCCAGATGGTATTTGCAGGGATGGATATCAACTATAGCATATACAGTCAAAGTCAACTAGTAGGCTACATGCCATGGGCCATGTATGAATCTTTTTGGGGA
>NW_025055793.1:0-8076 GCF_019279795.1 Protopterus annectens
CCCCAAAGGGGGTTTTGTGGACCCCCCAATGGGGGTTCGGCAGTGGGTTTGGGCCTGGTTCCGCCATGGATGACACCTGTTTAAGTAGGTGGGTGCTTTGGTCTCTTCATGTGGTAGTTGGACACAGCGATCTTCTTCAGTAAGCGCCGCCTATTCTCAGCGCCACGGTGCAGTCGTGCACTATTACATTTTGTGACACAACAGTTCTCATTGCATCCAGTTCATCAGTCACATGTTCAGGAGCGGGAAGTCACATTCATCCTTCCTCCGACAGGTTTTGATAACTTCCTCTTTTCCCCTGATTGATTTCACTACTCCAGAAGCTGGGGTGTTCCAGCCCAGGTTGTGCGCTGTCACTGAAGTCCATATGAATCGATATTCCTTTATCTCTTGCAGAAGACTGACATGACAGAACAGCTTCCATTTCACCCACTGGATTAGTAGGTTTCGACTGTGTTCCCAGTTCTTGAGCTATATGTGTTATAGTTTGTTTGCACCTACAGGCAATTGTACAGTATGTCATGTGACTGGAGCCAGATAACCCAAATAACAACTCCCGGACCAATTCCCAGGTAACCATTGATATGCTTATTTCCCACAAACAACATAACAATATTCTACTTTATTACTGATGCGGGTTACCTCTGCATGTAACAAATTCCTGTCTCTAACAGAGGACTGTTTATACAATTCAGGATGTTTCTGCACATCCTTCAACATTGTTCTCATGATGTTTCAATACAAATTAGGAATGGTGCTACAAGTAGTACTGTGATCTTTGGCTGTTATATGACATTCGTAAGACACAGTTATGTTACAAATACTCCCACCAACTGAAACTGTATCATGTTTATGATAACATACAATTCCTTTTTGTGTAACAGGTAAGTACATTGCCACGTTGTCCTGTGATCTCACGGAACCTGTATCAAAGTGTAGATATTCACAAGTCTCAATCTATCCCCAAGGGGACAACATGCATCGGAAGTCCTCCATATGATGTAGGTATGGCAGTACAAACACAGCAATTTAATGTGTTCCTAGTCTCTATATGCACACGCATCATGCCTAGGTATCTGTTGAAGTGTGGAAGACACTCTGTGGCCAGTTCATCACGTATCAGTATTTGTATCCGTGTAGTTATATGCAGGTAAGGTCCCGGAAATTGTAACGTAAACACAAACATGGTTAATAGGTGTATAATCATTAGGACAGCAAACATAAATGTCTTTGGGGTTGCTTTGTATTGTTATACAGTCTTGCGGTGATTCGGGTTCTTTGGTATATCAGCTACAAGATGTCAATCAGACTTGATATCCTTTACCAGTTTGAGAAATGTGAGGTGGACCCAGGACGACCTCTCTGCAAACTTTACTGCGGTACAGACATTCGCACTGTCCACTTGGCAATAATGTTCTTTGGATAACAGTGACATACACACAGGATACTGGTGTCAGCTATGCTTCCGTCTTCGTTTGCTCTTATCTGTATCAGACTTTAACTGAAGAACAGTGTTACTAGTTAACAATCCTCTCATGTCACCTACTACTGAGTCATCGACCCCCGGCTCTGCAGGCATGACAGCTTTCCACTCTGGCACATGATATGCCATTCCACATACTACTTCGAAGTGGGTGCAGCACTTTACATTTGGAACTGTTGTCATGCTCAGCAATGCTAGAGGTAGACAGCTCATGTAACTCGTCTGGATGTCACCCACCAAACTCCTCTACTTATTTCTCGGGATCCCATTCTACGGCATCCGTGCTGAGTGTGGGTTGTACATGCAATTGACATTCATGGTAATGATAATCGCCCAGGTAGCGTGATTGTCTGGTTAACTACATGTGTTCTATTGTCACTGTAGCTTCTTTACAGCATGCCAGATCTAGGGATACTTAATTTTACTGGCACCTTTGCCACTGCTGCTGCATCCGGATTAATGGTTGGGAATGCTTCTACCCATTTTGATTATATATATGTGTAATCGCTAAACAGTATTTGTTCCCTTCACATTTATGCAGATGTATGAACTCCATACAAATAGTACGGAACGGTTATGGTGGTGTAGGTAAACTCACTCCCTTCGGTTTAAATACTCCCTGTGCATGATATCTACGGCAAACGTGACACGCTGCTCATGAGGTTTGTATGTGGTTCGTAATTCAGTATGTTAGGGGTATTCTGTTAACCAAATGTACCATCCCCCCTGTTGAGACATGTCTCTACCCATGGCTCCACAAAGCATATCTGAATATATTAGACGTTAATATTGGCTTTCTCACTGTGGATATGTGCAGTCCGTGTTCAAGGATTGCTCCTCGTCATAACCACGTCGGCTTTTCTGCTTTCGTAGTTGCTGTTTGCATTGTTTGTACAGTTTCTACATCTAAACTGTCTGAGGTTTGTCATTCCTCATTCACACAGACACTTTCCAACTGTGGCTGCTTTTTTGCAGGTGCATGAGCTCATGCCTCAACTTTCCTACTGTTATCCTGTTGCTTTCTATGCCCTGCACATTTACAATTACCTACTTCAGTGGGTAACTGCATGTAGTCTAATGCATTCAGGTTGGTATCGGCATGATTAATCGGTTTACCGGTGGATGTTATCATTCCCCTATTCTTCCACTGCTGCTCATAAACATGCACTGCACAGACAACAGAATGACTATCGGGACATATGTCCACACATCAGTTTTCCGCTACAGTACAAGCACGTGTTAAAGCTATCTATTCTGCTGCTTGAGCAGACACGTTATGCTGCAGGGTTTGGCCGTCTACAATGTCATTATCAATAACTACTGCATAAACTACTTCATTCGTTCCTGTAGGACTCTGTCTACATGATCCGTACACATTAACTGTCACCTCTGCATCATCTAAGGGTATATCAGTGATATCATGTCTGTGTGTAGTTATTTAATCCATTTCGTATAGGCAACTGTGTGGTGTGCCATACACAGGTGTCGGCGTGGCGTTGATAGGTTTCATGTTGTACAACGTTCAATCACCATGTGAGGTTGACTCAGTGGTATGGTCAAACATGACAAATGTCTAGCACGGGTCAGGAATGCTATCTTCTCTTGCAGCAGACTGATCAACTGCATGACATTCTCACAGTGAGAGGGTGGTCTAGTAACATTACGGCCGGGCCTGTACTGCCATGGGTGCTACAACAACTGCCTGTACACAATGTGGCACTGACCATGCCACAGTGTCCAACTGCAATGAGTAGTCAGCTATTTAGCGTTGCTTACTTCCTGCTGTTGCATCAAGACTGGCGTCATATATCTCCGCTTACAATCTACGGTCTGACAACATGTGTTATGATTATTCACAGACCTACTACAGCTGTTGAGGCTATCAATCGTTCTAGTCTGCAGAACGCTGTTTCTGCTACTGTAATCCGGTGTACTATGTGTTGTGCTGCCATAGGTGTATTAAAGGTTAAGGCAAACAATACAGCGGATTCCACAGCATTGCTTGGTATCCAGATTTAACAAGTGTTAGTGCCCAGACAGACATCATTCCCTTCTTGTTAGTTGGCTTGGGTGCTTATTATATTGCTACCTTCCTATCGTCATGTGATGTTCTACCCTACTTGGATACCAGATATGCCAGGTAATTGACCTGTATTCTCTGTAGTTGCAATTTATGCTTGCTTACTTTATGTCCCTGTTCTGCTGATTATCTCAATAATGCTATTGTATCTTCCATACATTGCTGCTGGGTAGGGCCAAGCAGAATATCATCCAAATAAAGTAGAAACTTGACTGGCGAATTGAGTTAACACAGATGTGGCTATACATCCTGTGAGAATATCGTTGTACTTTCACAGTAGCCCGCGATGGCGAATGTAGCTGTATCTGTCACCTGACTGTACATGCAAAACAATATCCCGGACTATGTGGATGTATGGGTATTGCAAAATAAGCATAACTTATATGTACCGCAGTGAATACTTCACCAATGGCATATTCATAACGTGAATATAGTGTGTGTGGGTCTGGCACAAAGCAGCTACCTAAAGTATTCTTGTGATTTACAGCTTGTACCACACACTGTACCATCCACCATTCCCCTTTGGTTTCGGTCGGAAATACAGGGTATGGTGAATAATGATTACTTTGTGGATGGGGGTACCCTCTATGACTTCTAGATATCTTCTGGTGTCCACGGTCTACTATACACTCTACAGAGTTGGATCCTGCTTCTGTCCCTGCATGAGATTTGGGTACTTCAATTAATTGACAGAATCTCCTCACTCTCTGTTTTAGTACTGTGTGTTTCTTACTCGGGTGTCCCTAGGCCTTGTGCAGTGTTCGGGATGTGGTTTCGTAACTTCTAACACATTTTGTTGTGCTACCTCTGCCACAAGGATATGATATTGAGACTGACGCCAGCTGCCCTCCGCTTAATATCTGGATGGTACTTCGAGGTAAAATTATTATGGGGGGCTATCGGTACTACTGTATTATAGTCTTCTCTGTGTACGTCGCCAGTGCTTGGCCATTTGTATTCATTTTATTCCCTTGATTACGCTACCTCAGTCACCACGTGTGCATGGATACCCAATTGCTTCGCTGTTTTATGTACCTGCATGTTAGGGCTGCCTTTTCAATACACAATGTGGGACATTAGTGTTCGGAACGTGTAATTTGCCTGGAAAATGCATACGCCCAGTACATAGGACAGGAATTCACGTTTTGCCAGGAGAGCAACCAATTGTTGTAGCATTTCAGTTGCTTATTCTGTTTATTATTATATTTTGCTGTTCCACATACAAATTTACTGTTTTATGCTACCATTTTGATATATATCTGGGAAATGTTTGTCCTGAGATATCAGGACATTTGACATTTGTTCGGTTTGTTTACAGGACAGGGCTGGCCAGAGAGGGACTATCCCTCTCAGGGTGGAACAGGTGTTTACCTTGGAACATATGCATCAAATTTTCAGGGATTACAACGTTTCAGTAACGATTTTTTTGAATATACCATCAATGTCATCTTTATGACCCCATTTAGCTGCGTAACTCACATTGTGTGCTCTCTGCGATTGCATATTCTTCACGTCACCCGTAAAAGGGCGGATCACATGATCTGTTGCTTCAATAATCTCCCATATCCTCTACACGACTGCTCATTCCTTCTGTCATAACGTGTGTCTCCTTCCCTGTATCCACTGTAGTGTCTACAATCACTATTTACTCTGCTGTGTGTTCCCCTGACCTATGTTCAGATTTAACAGTATGTGGGTAGGTCTTCGACCCGATATCACTACTGTTAACAGAAACAGAATGTAGTCTGGTCCCTGATCTACAATAGACACAAAAAGGCAGACACTCCTTACCTGGGCCTCCTGTTTAAGGCTGGATGTTTTCTTCTTGGGATCCAGTTTTCCGCTTTTCAGCCACAGATCAGACAGTAAACAGCCTCTTTACACACAACAATTCAGTCGGAGGTCTTTTCATTCAAGAAGAACCATTTATGCATATTCTCCAGCGTACATGTCTAACCAGCCATGCACTCTGACCTGTAGCTTACCAAGGGAATTCCGGATTACAAGGATCACAATGTGAAATAAGTTGTTACAACCAGACTGGAGTTATCAGTAGGCTTTTCTAAGTGACAGCCGATAACACAGGAGGCTCGGGTTCGGAAAGTTTTAGTAGTGTACACAGGCAGGCTAAATAATATACAGTCCAAGTATGAGAGTTTTGTCTGACTCTATACAGTAAGCAGTTTCTTTATATAGTGTTTACAATCAGCTTTTGCCCACCTTACTGACATGGTCGGTCACAGGGCATTTCCATCACTATGGTCCGCAATAGTCTATACATACGTGGGTGCTGGGGTCGTGCTTTTAAAATGTTTTCCCATGGGAATAACACAGCCTTGCAAGGCACCTTGTACATTACAGTATCCTTTTGTGATTGTAGCTGTTTCAAGGACCCTAGACTGTTCGATACAGTGGACAGTTAATTTCTTAATACGTGGCTTTGTCTCTCTGGTAAGGAGTTGTACTGCTATCTTCGATAGAGCTCACAAGGCCATCCTCCTCGGGGGAAGGAGTGCTGTTATGCATGTACATACATTTATTGTTCTGTAACCCAGCAAATAATTAATGATGACAGACATGAGCCTGCTGTACTGCTTACTGCCAGGTTCAGAATTCCATCACAGTACAGCTTAGCTTCACCAATTACATGCAGGCTTAGTTCTACTGCCATATTGTACGGTACAATTCAATGCATTATATAGTATTTCGAGTGTAAACTGGAACTTCATATGTGTTTCTATATATTTTACGAACAACATCCATCCGGCCATATGCATGTTGTTCCGTCCTTTACCTTGACCGTGTGTATTTGTCCATCCAGCTACGCTAATCTCCACATGTGATGTCCCAGCTTCCCTTCTTTGCCTGTAGCACCCTGTTAGGACGTCCTGTTTGGTAGGCACCTGTTCCGCTATATGTGATCGACTTCACTGCATAGATAATCATCGATGCGGTGGTCCAACGACCGTCCACATGTGTACAGTTATGTGCACCGTGTCGTATGCAAACCTAGATGGTTTGGGGTACATACATACATGCGGGGTGTACACATTCTGCTGACACATTCACATGCAGCCATTTACATATCTGTACCTGGGTGGGTTGGTGACATGTGGGTGTATTTGCCGCGTGGCATTGCCTAACACAAACATCTTACCACAGTTCAGGTATGCACATTGTGTGTGGTTGTATAGCTGCACACGGATGCTAGCAGGTTTGGGTGCAGAGGTATACATGGGTGGGACTGACATGTACAATGAGGCTATTTTGTAGTACATCCGAATGCATGGGTTCTGCTTCTGGATATTACACTTCATCATACACCATCCAGTGTATGCAACAGAGACGTTGCTGGGTGTGGGATATGTTGCTATGCACATGTTTGCCTGTGTTTGAGGTATCTTGCTTCCTTACTGTTGTTATGTCAGCACAGCTACCCGGCTATGTACTGTCACTACTGCTTGTGACCATTATGGTTGGCACCTTTTCCAATGCCCATAGTGGGGCATGTTATGTGGAAACTTCGGCATTTGCAGGACTACACATACCCACGGCTAGTGCAGTTGACAGAACTTCACTTGTTTGCCATACTATAAGCTTATTCTGTAAGCATTTGGGTTCCTTATTTATGTTCTTATGCCATGTCTGTGTTTATGTACATGTTTTATGCTACTATTACATGTATATTGCGTGAATTTTCTTGACAGGGGATCGGAGGTCATTTTCCATTTTTACGATTGTTGCAGGGACACAACTGTCCAATCAGGGACTGTCCATGGCACATTGGGACAGCAGGTAACCCTGGTGACCATGGCCATGTCGCTACTGGGGTTTCCACCTTTTCCAGTTTCCGATCTGGGATATTTCCGGGACTCACATCTGACTTTACAGGCCGACACATACAAACGGTCACTATATAGCATAGAACTTCACTTGTTTGCCTAAATAATAAGCTTATTGTTGTGGCAATTTGCTTGCTTATTCTGTTTCTTGTGTCATTTAGGTATTTCTGTTACAGAAATAACCAATTCATGCTACCATTACATTAAATATGGGGTATCATTGTGTCCTACAATCTTTGCACATCAGCCATTTTAATACGTTTTTCGGACACAACTGGCCCCTGGAGAGACTGCCCAACCAAAGTGGGACAGGTGGTGACCTTAGTCCTGCTCCTATGTCGGTCGGGGGCTGACATGCGGCTGTACACCTTCTCTGAGTGTAAACACTGACGGTGCATTGCGAAAGCGGGCTTATCGTATCCTTTGCTCCTTGGGCGGGTACACTTATGCCTTGGCTTCTATTTGCTTCTCCGGTTATTTGGGGCGGGGGCTATGTTGCATACTTACGTGCGTTTCATTCTGCACGGACCTGGCTGCTGCCATTACTATTGTGGGCGGACCGTGGCTGTCAGCACATTAGGTTGCTCACCTCAGGGGTTAGACACGCCCAGCGCATCCTACCTGGGCTCGCTACGTACACTAGCACATGTCTGTGATTCGGGGCACTCTCG